>NW_026779268.1:75000-82500 GCF_030144855.1 Hypanus sabinus
TGATGAAGATTAAGCACCCGACAGCTGCGACAATTCAGGAAAATTGTAGAGATTTTACCTGCCGCAGATAATAAGCCTCCCTTAGTGGAATCGGCGTTGTCATAGCAGCCGCGGCGGGTGAAGGCGTTACAGTCTGCACACCTCCACACTCCTGCCCCACGACCCCTCAGTTTCTCGCGCACTCCTCGCTCCCTCCTTCCCCGTTTCCCGCACGCCCCTTCACTCCCCCGTGCGCTCTCTCGTAAGAGTTAAGCAGCATGGGGGGGGGGGGTGTGGTAAGGCCTCTGGCCTAATGTGTCCGAGGTGCCGGCCTATCAAAGGCTAACTTCTTCTTCATTCTTGGGCCCTTCGCCCCCAAGAGGAGCTTCCATCTCCTTCGTCCAAACTCGGTGGTAAGTTTGGAGTTCATCAATGTTTCTGAAATCCATTTTATCCACTGTACAGGGGTTAGGCCTGGTCAGCTTCACCAGAGCCCTGTTGACTAACCTTACCCATTTCCACTTCTCAGGACAAGGCAGAGCTAATTTAATTTTAATTTATTTTTAAGTTTAGAGATTGCACACCCCCTGATTTAACCCTGGCCTAATCACGGGACAATTTACTCCGGGCCATTAACCTACTATCCAGTAGGTGTGCGAGGAAACCAGAGCCATAGGTCACAAGGAGGAAGGTACAAACTTGCTTACAGAGGACGCGGGAATTGAACTGCTAACTCCCAACACACCCCCACCGCCCCCCCCGAGCTGTAATAGTGGCACGCTAGCTGCTAAACCGCCGCGGAGCCTGTGTTTGGCCAAACCTTTCCTGTCCGCGTAGCTGTCGTACAGTTTTTAATTTGCCAGCTGCCATTTCCCTCTCCTGCCACCTTTAATGTGTTCGATCCCATCAAGCTTCAGCGATGCCCCCTCTTAAGGCAGGCCCGTCTGGTCCGTGCTGAGCCAATCTATATGCTGCCCAATTTGCCCTGAATCTTTCCTATCCACATACCTATCCAACCTCCTTTTAAATACCCCTGCCTCAACCGTTTCCTCTGGCAGCTCGTTCCGTGTACGGGTCACCCTCTGGGTAGATCAGGTAACGCTGAGGGTTTATCAGGCACTGTTGAGGGGGTACCGTGAGCAGTTTTGGGCCCCTGGTCTAAGAAAGGTTCGAAGGAGGTTCATGATTAAAAGGCCTGTCACAGGAGGAGCGTTCGATGGCTCCGGGCCTGTATTCACTGGAATTCAGAAGAATGAGAGGCGACCTCAATGAAAGCAAGCAAATGGTGAAAGGTCTTGATAGAGCGGTTGTGGCGAGGAAGTTTCCTGTGGTGGGAGAGTCTCGGACCAGAGGACACAGATAGAGTGGATGTGGAGAGGATGTTTCCTATAGTGGGGGAGTCTAGGATCAGAGGACACAGATAGAGTGGATGTGGAGAGGATGTTTCCTATAGTGGGGGAGTCTAGGACCAGAGGACACAGATAGAGTGGATGTGGTGAGGATGTTTCCTATAGAGGGGGAGTCTAGGACCAGAGTACACAGATAGAGTGGATGTGGAGAGGATGTTTCCTATAGTGGGGGAGTCTAGGACCAGAGGACACAGATAGAGTGGACGTGTAGAGGATGTTTCCTATAGTGGGTGAGTCTAGGACCAGAGGACACAGATAGAGTGGACGTGTAGAGGATGTTTCCTATAGTGGGTGAGTCTAGGACCAGAGGACACAGATAGAGTGGATGAGGAGAGGATGTTTCCTATAGAGGGGGAGTCTAGGACCAGAGGACACAGAGTTGATGTGGAGAGGCTGTTTCCTATAGTGGGGGAGTCTAGGACCAGAGGACACAGATAGAGTGGATGTGGAGAGGATGTTTCCTATAGTGGGGGAGTCTAGGACCAGAGGACACAGATAGAGTGGATGTGGAGAGGATGTTTCCTATAGAGGGGGAGTCTAGGACCAGAGGACACAGATAGAGTGGATGAGGAGAGGATGTTTCCTATAGAGGGGGAGTCTAGGACCAGAGGACACAGATAGAGTGGATGTGGAGAGGATGTTTCCTATAGTGAGGGAGTCTAGGACCAGAGGACACAGAGTGGATGTGGAGAGGAAGTTTCCTGTGGTGAGAGAGTGTCGGACCAGAGGACACAGAATGAGTGGATGAGGAGAGGATGTTTCCTATAGTGGGGGATTCTAGGACCAGAGGACACAGATAGAGTGGATGTGGAGAGGATGTTTCCTATAGTGGGGGAGTCTGGGACCAGAGGACATAGATAGAGTGGATGTGGAGAGGATGTTTCCTATAGTGGGGGAGTCTAGGTCCAGGTGGCACAGATAGAGTGGATGTGGAGAGGATGTTTCCTATAGTGGGGGAGTCTAGGACCAGAGGACACAGATAGAGTGGATGTGGAGAGGATGTTTCCTATAGTGGGGGAGTCTAGGACCAGAGGACACAGCCTCAGAATAGAGGGGAAGAATAGAACGGAGATGAGGAGGAATTTCTTTAGCCAGATGGAGTTGAATCTGTGGAATTCGTTGCCGAGGAGGTTAAGGCGGAGGCTGATAAATTCTTGACTGGTTAGGGCATGAAGAGATACGGGGAAAAGGCAGGAGAGAGGAATGGATCGGCCATGAAGAAATGGCAGAACAGACTTGATAAGCCAAATGGACTCACATTCAGATGCTGTTCACAGACTTCAGTTCAGCATTCAACACAATCATCCCTCAGAAACTGATTGGAAAGCTGAGCCTACTGGGCCTGAACACCTCCCTCTGCAACTGGATCCTAGACTCAGTCAGTCCAGATCGGGAGCAGCATCTCCAACACCATCAGACTGAGCACGGGGGATCCCCAAGGGCTGTGTGCTCAGTCCACTGCTGTTCACTCTGCTGACCCACAACTGTGCTGCAACACACAGCTCAAACCACATCATCAAGTTCACCGATGACATGACCGTGGTGGGTCTCATCAGCAAGAACGACGAGTCAGCTTACAGAGAGGAGGTGCAGCGGCTAACGGACTGGTGCAGAGCCAACAACCTGTCTCTGTATGTGAACAAAACAAAAGAGATGGTTGTTGACTTCAGGAGAGCACAGAGCGACCACTCCCCGCTGAACAGCGATGACTCCTTGTTAGAGATCGTTAAGAGCACCAAATTTCTCGGTGTTCACCTGACGGAGAATCTCACCTGGTCCCTCAACACCAGCTCCATAGCAAAGAAAGCCCAGCAGCGTCTCTACTTTCTGCGAAGGCTGAGGAAAGTCCATCTCCCACCTCCCCCCACCCTCATCACATTCTACAGGGGTTGTATTGAGAGCATCCTGAGCAGCTGCATCCCCGCCTGGTTCGGAAATTGCACCGTCTCGGATCGCCAGACCCTGCAGCGGATAGTGAGGTCAGCTGAGAAGATCATCGGGGTCTCTCTTCCCGATATCACAGACATTTACACCACACGCCGCATCCGCAAAGCAAACAGCATTATGAAGGACCCCACGCACCCCTCATACAATCTCTTCTCCCTGCTGTCGTCTGGGAAAAGGCTCCGAAGCATTCGGGCTCTCACGACCAGACTGTGTAACAGTTTCTTCCCCCAGGCCATCAGACTCCTTAATACCCAGAGCCTGGACTGACACCTTACTGTCCTGTATATTATTTATTGTAACGCCTGCACTGTTTTGTGCACTTTATGCAGTCCTGGGTAGGTCTGTAGTCTAGTGTAGCTTTTTTTTTCATAGTTCAGTCTAGTTTTTGTACTGTGTCATGTAACACCATGGTCCTGGAAAAACGTTGTCTCATTTGTACTGTGTACTGTACCAGCAGTTTATGGTCGAAATGACAATAAAAGTGACTTGACGTGATATCTTATGGTCTTATGATTACTCACGTCTACGGTCTTGTTCAGTGTGTATTTCCCAGAGGAGACGGGTCATTGAGTTACTCTAGAAGATTCTTGGGCATCGCACTCTTTGAATAGGGTCCAGCTGATTGGTGAACTCTTATCTACAAATTTAAAAAGAATGTCCCTTCTCTATGGTTCAAGTGGATCAGAGAACGCATCCAGCATTCAACCTGAAATTCGTGCTCTTCACCGACAGCCACCGGAAGCAGAGGGAAACCCCCCAAAGAATGAATGACACAGAAACGTTAGAGCCCCCAAAGCCCCCTCCCCCTCCCACACACAAACAGCATCAAAGCATCAACCTCCCCCCATATCAGCAAAAAACACCAACACCCCACCCACCGAGCAACAGCAAAGCACCCAACGAGAGACCATGATCTTGCAGTCAACAGAAACTATTGTTTACCCTGTACTCTCTCTCCCTCTCTCTCTTTCTCTGTTTCTCTCCCTCTCTCCCCCTCTCTCTCTCTCACCCTCTCCCCTCCCTCTCTCCCCCTCTCTCTCTCTCCCCCTCTCTCCCTCTCTGTTTCTCTCCCCCTCTCTCTCTCCCTCTCCCCCCTCTCTCTCTCTCTCCCTCTCTCTCTCCCACTCTCTCTCACTCTCCCTCTCCCTCTCCCCCCCTCTCTCTCCCCCTCTCCCTGTTTCCCTCTCTCTCTCTCCCTCTCTCCCCCTCTCTCTCTCTCACTCTCCCTCCCTCTCCCTCTCTCCCCCCTCTCCCTCCCTCTCCCTCTTCCCCTCTCCCTCTCTCTGTTTCCCTCTCTCTCTCACTCTCCCTCTCCCTCTCCTTCCCTCTCCCTCTCTCCCCCTCTCTCTCCCTCTCCCTCTCTCTCCCTCCCTCTCCCTCTCTCGCTCTCCCTCCCTCTCCTCTCTCTCCCTCTCCCCCTCTCCCTCTCTCTCTCTCTCTCCCTCTCTCTCTCCCACTCTCTCTCTCACTCTCCCCCCTCTCTCTCACTCTCCCTCTCCCTCTCTCTCTGTTTCCCTCTCTCTCTCCCCCTCTCCCTCTGTTTCCCTCTCTCTCTCTCCCTCTCTCCCCCCTCTCTCTCACTCTCCCTCCCTCTCCCTCTCTCCCCCTCTCTCTCCCTCTCCCTCTCTCTCTCCCTCCCTCTCCCTCTCTCTCTTCCCCTCTCCCTCTCTCTGTTTCCCTCTCTCTCTCTCCCTCCCTCTCCCTCTCTCTCTCTCTCCCTCCCTCTCCTCTCTCTCCCTCTCCCCCTCTCTCCCTCTCTCTCTCCCTCTCCCTCTCTCTCTCTCTCCCTCTCCCTCTCTCTCTCTCTCCCTCTCTCTCTCTCTCTTTCTGTCGGAACGTCAGAAAGCGGCCAGGTGGTCCGCGAGCTCCAAGAATGGGGACGCGTCGCCCGTGAAAGGAACTGCAGTTTGCGTGCTGTCACAGACCAGGGGCCTCACCACAGCCCCGGCCCCCTTCGAAAGGGAGAACCAGGCATGAGAGAGAGGAATTTTGAGCTCTTTCCGCAGATGGGCCTGAAGAGGCAGCCATTCGGCGCCATCTTGGTTCTGCCAGTGGAACAGGAGAAGCAGGGCACTTCATCGCACCGTGTCTCTTTGTCCTTTCCTGCTGTCGCGCCTGGACCCCATTACTCTCCGATTCCAATTTCTTTGCTCTCCATGGAGAAGCAAGCAAGCTTCCTGCCTCTTTCTTGATGTCCGATAAGAACGCCGGACCGAAAGTGCCAGAGCCCGGTGTGTTCTTACCCTCTCCAGCGTGTGACCCTGATCTTTCTAACCTCCTACCTGACCCTCCATGTTCGTCCTCACTTTGACCTGCGTCGTCAGTGCCAAGGTTCAAGAGTTGAGCTTCGTCCCGTCACGCGCGGTTTGAAACGAGCGGAGGAGTGCGCATTTGCGTTAGCGGCCAGCGCCGGGGGGCAGCCCGTCGAGTGTGGCCGCGCATCCTGGCGCCAACGTCCCGTTCCCAGCATGCTCGGCAGAACGACACAGAGCGGACCAGACGACAAGATAAATCCTGCTCAGGAGAGCATTCTAACAGCCTGGCGTGGAAGGTGGGGGCGGGAGGGGATTGAAGTGAGCGGCAGAGAGTTGTAAAGTTTTCATCCTCCGTACCGTACCCCAACTCCCAAACCCGCTGACAGCCCCCCTGACCATGGCGTGGGAGGGCAGAGACTCCAGATTCCAGCCTACCCTCCATTTCCCCAGCCCCTAAACCCTCAGCTGACCCCTCATTCCCCCTCACCGTCCTTCACAAACCAAAAAGAACATTTAAACTGAAGAACCAAAAGCGGGCCCCGGGGTCGACGCTGAGGGCCGAGGCCCCAAGTTCGGATGCCTGTCTCCGTTGGCCGGTGTCTGAGTTTGGAAATCTCCTTGCGCTGGGGCAGTCGAAGGCCCAGCGTCTGCCTGTCCGGCTCCGGACCCAGGTCCGTGGGGCAGTGGAAGGCCCAGTGTCCGCATTTCCGGGCCCGGAGCCAAGTCCACTGGAGGCTGGAGACCCCAAAAGGCAGCCTGTTCTGGAGTTAGAGGACTGGGTATATTCACGGGTGGGAGGGACAGAAGGGGCTTGTTTTGTTTTGTTGTTTGCTGAGTTCCGTGTTGCCCTGCCGAGCGTGATGGGTACGCTATTTTGGCTCCGGAAGATGTGATGACACTTAGGGACCGACCCCAGGCGCTCCCTCGGGTGCGTTAACTGCTAACGCAAACGATGCATTTCACTGCAATGTTTCGATAACAATCTCTCCTTACAGAGAGGAGGTGCAGTGGCTAACGGACTGGTGCAGAGCCAACAACCTGTCTCTGAATGTGAACAAAACAAAAGAGATGGTTGTTGACTTCAGGAGGGCACAGAGCGACCACTCCCCGCTGAACATCGACGGCTCTTCGGTAGAGATCGTAAAGACGACCAAATTTCGTGGTGTTCACCTGGCGGGAGAATCTCACCTGGTCCCTCAACACCAGCTCCATAGCAAAGAAAGCCCAGCAGTGTCTCTACTTTCTGCAAAGGCTGAGGAAAGTCCACCTCCCACCCCCCATCCTCATCACATTCTACAGGGGTTGTATCGAGAGCATCCTGAGTAGCTGCATCACTGCCTGGTTCGGAAATTGCACCGTCTCAGATCGCAAGACCCTGCAGCGGATAGTGAGGTCAGCTGAGAAGATCATCGGGGTCTCTCTTCCTGCCATCACGGACATTTACACTACACGCTGCATCCGCAAAGCAAACAGCATTATGAAGGACCCCATGCACCCCTCATACAAACTCTTCTCCCTCCTGGCAACTGGGAAAAGGCACCGAAGCATTTGGGCTCTCACGACCAGACTATGTAACAGTTTCTTCCCCCAAGCTACCAGACTCCTCAATACCCAGAGCCTGGACTGACACCTTACTGCCCTATTGTCCTGTTTATTTATTGTAATGCCTGCACTGTTTTTGTGCACTTTATGCAGTCCTGGGTAGGTCTGTAGACTAGTGTAGCTTTCTCTGTGTTGTTTTTTATGTAGTTCAGTCTAGTTTTTGTACTGTGTCATGTAGCACCATGGTCCTGAAAAACATTGTCTTGTTTTTACTGTGTACTGTACCAGCAGTTATGGTCGAAATGACAATAAAAGTGATTTGACTTGACTCAGGCGACTGAAGAAGTTCGACATGAGCCCCCAAATCC
>NW_026779268.1:87500-127809 GCF_030144855.1 Hypanus sabinus
CCTAGTCCGTGCCGAACGCTTACTCTCACCTAGTCCCACCGACCCGCACTCAGCCCGTAACCCTCCATTCCTTTCCTGTCCATATACCTATCCAATTTTACTTTAAATGACAATACCGAACATGCCTCTACCACTTCTACCGAAAGCTCGTTCCTCACAGTTACCACTCTCTGAGTAAAGAAGTTCCCCCTCGTGTTACCCCTAAACTTTTGCCCCCTAACTCTCAACTCATGTCCTCTTGTTTGGATCTCCCCTACTCTCTATGGAAAAAGCCTATCCACGTCAACTCTATCTATCCCCCTCATAATTTTAAATACCTCTATCAAGTCACCCCTCAACCTTCTACACTCCAAAGAATAAAGACCCAACTTGTTCAACCTTCCCTGTAACTTAGGTGCTGAAACCCAGGTAACATTCTAGTAAATCTCCTCCGTACTCTCTCTATTTTGTTGACATCAGCAAAATGGGATAAACCTGATTCTGATCTGGGTCTCTATTGTGGATCGAGAGTGTGAAGGGGGCAGGGAGAGGGGAATCATGGTTGGGAGCAGGAAACACCGGAGAGACACTCTGTAAGGATGAATAAACCTCTTGTCTGGAATTAAATTACCTTGCCTGGTGTCTCAGGGCTGGGTGTGTCTGCACCCGCACCACCCCCCTGCTCCCCGGCCCCTCCCAGGGCGTCCACCCTTGCCTCAGCTCCCGCCGGATCTACAACCTCGCTCTCCGCTCCACGTTGACAAACACAGCACTGCGCAAAAGCCCTTGGGCGCCCTAGATCTCTGTACGAGCCGGAGACTTGCGCACAGGACTGCAGGACAGGGGAAGAGGGGTAACAGTTACAGAGAGAGCGCAGTGCAGGGCGACAATGAGGCGAGGTCGAGAGCTTGCATTTATCGTTCAAGGGGGTCTTTGAGCCCGGCGGTTTGTGCTGTCAAGCCCCACAGGGAGGAGAGAGGGCTCCCGAGCTCTCCCCCCTGACTTGAGTCTCCTACCCCCGTTGGTCTCCGAGACCCCACCCTCCCCTGGCCATGGGGCTGAGCCCGTCAGCTCAGGGGGGAGCTTGGAGCTCGGATACCTCCGGGTATCGGCCCCAGGACACCCCAGTCGCGGGACTTCGGCCTCGAACCTGGGGAGGCCACCAGCCCTCGTCCCTGGGGTCTGCCCACCTCGGCCGTCGTCCACGGACTGCCCTCGGAGTCTGCTGATCCGGACGTCCGTCCACAGGGATCGCTGACCTTTGACCGCCGAGCACTCTGACCTGGACGCCCATCTTTGGCTCCTGCCCAAGACAGGTTCCCCCTCTTACCTCTGTCCTGGTTCAAGGGGTTCTAAGTAAATTTATTATCAGAGTACATATATGTCACCTTATACAACCCCTGAGGTCCATTTTCTTGCGGGCATCCACAAGAAAAACAATAGAATCAATGAAAGACCACCCCCAACGGGACGGACAACCAACCACCGTGCACGCGACGACAAACTGTGCAAATGTAAAAAGATAGAAATGATAATAATAAATAAATAAACAATAAACAGAGAACATGAGATGAGGAGTCCTTGAAAGTGAGTCCATAGGTTGTGGAAACATGTCAATGATGGGGCGAGTGAAGTTATCCCCTCTGCTTCAGGAGCCTGATGGTTGAGGGGCAATCTGATCCTGGTGGTGTGGGTCCTGAGGCTCCTATACCTCCTTCCTGATGTTTAAGGGGTAATAACTATTCCTGAACCTGGTGGTGTGGGTCCTGAGGCTCCTGTACCTCCTTCCTGATGTTTAAGGGGTAATAACTATTCCTGATCCTGGTGGTGTGGGTCCTGAGGCTCCTATACCTCCTTCCTGATGTTTAAGGGGTAATAACTATTCCTGAACCTGGTGGTGTGGGTCCTGAGGCTCCTGTACCTCCTTCCTGATGTTTAAGGGGTAATAACTATTCCTGAACCTGGTGGTGTGGGTCCTGAGGCTCCCATACCTCCTTCCTGATGTTTAAGGGGTAATAACTATTCCTGAAACTGGTGGTGTGGGTCCTGAGGTTCCTGTATCTCCTTCCTGATGTTTAAGGGGTAATAACTATTCCTGACCCTGGTGGTGTTGGTCCTGAGACTCCTGTACCTTCTTCCCGATGGTTGAGGGGGTAATAACTGTTCCTGAACCTGGTGGTGGGAGTCCTGAGGCTCCTGTACCTTCTACCTGATGGCAGCAGTGAGAAGAGAGCACGGCCTGGGTGGTGGGGGTCCCTGATGGTGGACGCTGCTTTCCTGCGACAGCGTTTCACGTAGGCGTGCTCATTGGTTGCGAGGGCTTTACCCATGACAGACTGGGCCATATCCACTACTTGTTTTTTTTTTTTGCAGGGTTTTCTGTACATGTGCTTTGGTGGTCACTCACTTGCCTGCTTCTGCCCGACTTGTGGAATCAGACACAAAAAAGAACAGGATGCGAGGGAACTCAGTGGACGATAAAGAGCTTCAGCCCCAAAACGTGCATTTCCCTCTTCTTTCCGCAGATACTGACCGACCCGCTGAGTTCCAGGTCTTGTTTGTCAGTTGCCTGTGATAGAACATCTGACATGGACCAGGCGGAGAATCTCACCTGGTCCCTCAACACCAGCTCCATAGCCAAGAAAGCCCAGCAGCGTCTCTACTTTCTGCAAAGGCTGAGGAGAGTCCATCTCCCACCCCCCCCCCCATCCTCATCACATTCTACAGGGGTTGTATTGAGAGCATCCTGAGCAGCTGCATCACTGCCTAGTTCGGAAATTGCACCGTCTCGGATCACAAGGCCCTGTAGCGGATAGTGAGGTCAGCTGAGAAGATCATCGGGGGTCTCTCTTCCCACCATCACGGACATTCACACCACACACTGCATCCGCAAAGCAAACAGCATTATGAAGGACCCCACACACCCCTCATACAATCTCTTCTCCCTCCTGCTGTCTGCTGTCTAGGAAAAGGTTCCGAAGCATTCGGGTTCTCACGACCAGACTATGTAACAGTTTCTTCCCCCAAGCCATCAGACTCCTCAATACCCAGAGTCTAGACTGACATCTACATCATTTACTATTACATTGTAATTTGTCCCCTACTGTGTCTTATTGTCTTGTTTATTTATTATTGTACTGCCCTGCACTGTTTTGTGCACTTTATGTAGTCCTGTGCAGGTCTGTAGTCTAGTGTAGTTTTTGTGTTGTTTTACGTAGTCTAGTGTAGCCTTGTGCTGTCTCACATATTCTGGTGTAGTTTTGTGTTGTTTCATGTAGCACCAGGGTCCTGGAGGAATGTTGTTTCGTTTTTACTGTGTACTGTACCGGCAGTTTATGGTCGAAATGACAATAAACTTGGCTTGACTTACAGCACAGTGGACAACGTATAACTGGGAGCAAGGGTGGGGGTGGATCCCTTTGCGAAGGGGTCCTTCCTATGTACACTGGGGGACCTGGGCTGGAGCGGTGTCCCGTAATTCATTCATGAGCTTGAACAGCCACCCGTCACTTCTGCGAGCCGCAAGAGACTGCGTACCATATGTATATGGATGGGGAAGGCCTGAGGCCCCTCCCCCCCCCGTCCGCGTATCTGTAGCTGCATTGTGGCCCCAGCCTGTACGGAGGTGGGTGGGCAGGGGAGGGAGGAGGATGTCCTAGTTAAGCAGCTCCTGGGACAGGCAAAGGAACCTACCCATGAGTCTTGGAGATGGGTAGAGGACTGCCTGGCGAAGTTCCGGGGGTATGACGGTGCAGAAGGGAACAGGGGGCATACACGGTTACCAAGGAGATCTCAGTGCCCCTCCCTTTCCAGAGCTGATGAAGGCTCTCGACCCAGAACGTCAGCTCTTTATTCCTCTCCATAGGTGCTGCCTGGCCTCCAGGGTCTCGCGTGTTGTTCTCTGGACTTCCAGCATCTGCAGGATCTCTTATGCCAATGAAACGTCAACCATGACGGGGCGGGTGGTGGGGGGAGCATGGTGGTTTAATTTAGTCCCTGTTAGGGTTTGCGTTAGCTGTGGTTTTGATTAATGTGATTTGTAGCAGAGCTGTTTTTCTAAAGAGGTGTCCGGGGAGGGGCTTGTGATCTCCATTCAAAGATTCAAGTAAGTTTATTATCAAAGATTGTATAAATTACGCACCTTGAGATTAGTCTCCTTAGAGGCAGCCACAGAGCAAGAAACTCAAATGGCCCAATTGAAAAAAAGAAAGACCCACACCACTGCACAGAGAGAGAGAGAGAGAAGGAACAGAAAACACAATCACGAGACCAACAGAAGCGTGCGGTAGCGTTCTGAACCAGATCGAGTTGTTGGTTTCGCTCCCCGGAGCAGCCGGAGTGGGCCCAGGCCTCAGACTCAGTAGCACAGCGACCGGAGTGGGCCCAGGCCTCAGCCTCCGTAGCACAGCGACCGGAGTGGGCCCAGGCCTCAGCCTCCGTAGCACAGCAGCTGGAGTAGGCCCAGGACTCGGACTCAGTAGCACAGCGACCGGAGTGGGGCCAGGCCTCAGCCTCTGTAGCACAGAAGGAGGAGTAGGCCCAGGCCTCGGACAGTAGCACAGCGACCGGAGTGGGCCCAGGCCTCAGCCTCTATAGCACAGCAGCTGGAGTAGGCCCAGGACTCGGACTCAGTAGCACAGTGACCGGAGTGGGCCCAGGCCTCAGCCTCCGTAGCACAGCAGCCGGAGTAGGCCCAGGCCTCGGCCTCTAGCACGGCAGCTGGAGTAGGCCCAGGACTCGGACTCAGTAGCACAATGGCCAGAGCAGTTAACCACCAAGAGAGAAATAAAGATGGCGGGGCAATGAGTCGAACCAGCCCGTTGGCCATTTCCGAATCTCGCTTACAGAATGGACGGTGGAGGGCATTCCGAACCGGCTGCATCCCCAACTGGTATGGAGGCTCCGAAGCTGCAAACTTTGCTAGCTCCATCATGGGCCACTAGCCTCCTCAGCACCAAGTACACACCTCAAACTGGTGACATCTGTCATTAGGGACCCATCCCCCATGTCTCTTCTCCTTATTACCATCAGGAAGGAGGTACAGAATTGAATTTATTTAAATCTCACATCCATCCCACAACGGGAGGGAGTAAAAATCTTTGCGCTACGACTCTGTCGCAATGTGCAGACACGTGAATTTATAAGCCTGATGGCTTGTAGAAAGAAGCTAGCCCGTCAGTCCTGGCTTTAATGCTGCGGTGTACCGTTTGCCAGACGGAAGCAGCTGAAACAGTTATCACACCTGCCCTGACTTTCAACTTCTTGGAATAGAAGTGCAGAAAGAAGTCGGGAGGGAAACAGATAATTACGATGCCAATTGGCAGACACAAAATGGCTGCTGTGCATGGCGCCATCTTGGAACTGTTCAAAAGCCTGAAGGCATGTACTCAATGTGTCAGGGACAGCTTCTTCCCCTCTGCCATCTGCTTTCTGAACCCGTGAACACTGCCCCACTACTTGTTTTTTGCTCTCTTTTCGCACGACCTATTTAATTTAAAATTATATATATATATATATATATATATATATATATATATATATATATATATTTCACGACATTTGCCAGTGATTTTTCTTTTAGGCCCGATTCTGAGGGGAGGGGGTAGGGTGGAAAGCTCTCTATGGTTCCCTCCAGCAGCCCAAAGATGTGCAGGTTGGTAGGTTAATTGGTGTTGTTGTAAGTTGTTCCTACGATTAGATTAGGGTTTAATCAGTGCTCACTGGCAAGGTGCGAAGGGCCTTTTCTGCGTTGTATCGTTAAGTAAATAAACAAATTGTACACCATAAAACGCTGGTGATAACAAATCCGACTCCGACATTGTAAGAAGAATAAAGGCCCGGCCCATGATCAGCGTCCTCTTGGCAGCCAGACCCTTTCCTGTAACATCTGAGGATTTTATCTTGTTAAGCACCTTAAGCATGTGTTAAGCATGTGTTAGTGCCGTCTGAAAATCAGAGTAAATGACACCCACAGCTTCTCCTTTGTCCACCCCTTCCTCAAAGAACTCTAACTTACAGAAACCATGCTGACTCTTACTTATTTTATCATTGGTTTCCAAGTACCCCGAAACCTCATCCTTAATAATAAATTCCAACACTTTCCCAACCATGACGGTTAGGCTATAATTGGCCTATAATTTCCTTTCTTTTGCCTTCATAAGAACAGAAGAAATAGGGGCAGGAGTCGGCCATCCGGCCCATCGAGCCTGCTCCACCGTACAATAAGATCATGGCTGATCTGGCCATGGACTCATCTCTACCTACCTGTCTTTTCCCCCATAACCCTCCATTCCCCTGCTATGCAAACATCTATCCAGCTTTATCTTAAATATATTTACTGAGGGAGCCTCCACTGCTTCACTGGGCAGGGAATTCCACAGATTCACCACCCTCCGGGAAAAGCAGTTCCTCCTCATCTCCATCCTAAATCTACTCCTCCGAATCTCGAGGCTGTGTCCCCTAGTTCTAGTCTCACCTCCCAGTGGAAACAACTTTCCTGCCTCTATCTTATCCACCCCTTTCATAATTTTATACATTTCTATAAGATCTCCTCTCCTTCTTCTGAATTCAAGCAACTCAATCTCTCCTCATAGGTTAACCCCTTCATCTCTGGAATCAACCTGGTGAACCTCCTCTGCACCGCCTCCAAAGCCAGTATATCCTTCCTCGAGTAAGGAGACCAGAACCGCACACAGTACTCCAGGTGCGGCCTCACCAGTACCCTGTACAGTTGCAGCTTGGCCTCCCTGCTCTTCAATTCAATCCCTCTAGCAATGAAGGCCCACATCCCATTTGCCTTCTCGACAGCCTGCTGTACCTGCAAACCAACCTTTTGTGATTCATGCACAAGCAGTCCCAAGTCCCTCTGCCCAGCAGCATGCTGCAATTATTCATCATTTAAATAATGATCTGCTCTTTCGTTTCTCCTTCCGGTGGGTGACCCCGCATTTACCAACATTGTACTCCATCTGCCCAACCCTCGCCCACTCGCTTAACCTATCTCTATCTCTCTGCAGACTCTCCGTATCCTCTGCACAACTCGCTTTTCCTCTCAATTTAGTGTCATCAGCAAACATAGATCCACGACACTCGGTCCCCTCTTCCAGATCGTTAACGTTTATCGTGAACAGTCGTGGGTCCAGCACCGACCCCTGCGACACACCGCTCACCACTGATTGACAACCAGAGTAACACCCATCCATCCCAACTCCCTGCTTTTTACTAGTTAACCAATCCTCTATCCATGCTAATACGCCCCAACTCTATGCATCCTTATCTTATGGATAAGCCTTTTATGCGGCACCTTATCGAGCGCCTTCTGGAAATCCAAGTAAATAACACCCATCTGATCCCCTCTATCCACTGCGCTCGTTATTTCCTCCAGTAAGTTTGTCAAACAGGACCTGACATTGCTGAATCTATGCTGAGTCTGCCTGACAGATCCATTTCTTTCCAGATGCCTCGCCATTTCTTCTTTGATGACAGCTTCAAGCATTTTCCCAACTGCAGACGATAAACCAACTGGCCTGTAGTTTCCTGCCTTTTGGCGACATCCGTTTTTGAACAGTGGCGTGACATTCAGTCTTCCGATCCGCCGGGACCTGTTCAGAATCCAGAGGGTTTTGGTAAATCATCACCAAAGCCTCAACTATAACTTCTGCCGTTTCTTTCAGTACCCTGGGTTGCGATCCATCAGGACCAGGGGACTTGTCTATCTTCAGGCCCACCAGTTTGCTCAGCATTACCTCTTTAGTGATAGCTATTGTATCGAGGTCCTCACCTCCCATCGCATCCATAACATCTCTCTTAGATGTGTTAGATGTGTCCTCCACCGTGAAGACTGACACAAAACAGTCATTCAAAGGCTCGGCCATTACCCAATATCAATTCCCCTTCTCATCCTCCAAGGGACTTGTGTTCAGCTTAGCCACCCTTTATATAATTATAAAAACTTTTACTATCAATTTTGTATATTTTGCGCAAGTTTATTTTCATAATCTCTTCCCTTTCTTTATTGCTGACTTAGTGGTTGATTTTTTAAAATTTCCCGATCTCCCAGTTTCCCACTACTCTTGGCAACTTTGTACGCAGGAGCTTTTAGTTTGATGCCTTCCTTTACTTCCTTAGCTATCCAGCTCTCCGCACCCTTACTGTCCCTGCTGTTAACCGGATATAATTTTGTTGAGCATCGTGAAAAATCTCCTTGGAAGTCTCCCACTGGTCCTCAACTGTCCCACCATGATGCCCGTGTTCACAGGAGCCAAATCCTCCCCCAACCCATTGTAGGTTCCATTGTTTAGGCATAATATACTTCCTCCCTTCTTAGAGAGTTCGGTGACATTTGCAATCTTCCATTCCTCCGGGACCATGCCAGAATCAAGTCATTCTTGAAGATCTCTCCTCGGTAGCCTCTCTCAGGACTCTGGGATGTAGCCCATCTGCTCCAGGTGACTTATCCACCTTACAACCTTTGAGTTTTCCTTTGTAATAGCAATGACACTCACTCCTGCCCCCTGACACTCATGGACCTCTGACACACTGCTAGTGTCTTCCACAGTGAAGACTGACGCTAAGTACCCATTAAGTTCATCTGCCATTTCTTTCTCCCCCATTACTACCTCACCAGCATCATTTTCCAGTGGTTCAATGTCAACTCACCTCTCTTTATATAACTGAAAATACTTTTGGTACCCTGCTTTATATTATTGGCTGGTCTGCCCTCATATTTCATCTTCTCCCTTCTTATAACTTTCTTAGTTGCCTTTTGTTGGATTTTAAAAGCTTCCCAATCATCCAACTCCCCACTTACTTTTGCCACCTTGTATGCCCTTTCCTTGGCTTTTATGCAGTCCCTAACTTCTCTTGTCAGCCACAGGCTGCCATTTGAGAACTCCTTCCTCTGTGGGACCTATCTATCCTGCGCCTTGTGAACTATTCCCCGAAACCACAGCCACCTCTGCTCTGCCGTCATCCCCGCCGGTATCCCCCTCCAATCCACCTGGGCAAGCTCCTCTCCCATGGCTCTGTAATTCCCTTTACTCCATTGCGATACTGATACATGCGAGTTGAGCTTCTCCCTCTCAAACTGCAGTATCAATTCAGTCATATTATGATCACTGTCTCCAAAGGATTGCTTTATGTTAAGCTCCCTAATGAGATCTGGGTTATTACACAACACAAAGACAGCCGTTCCCAGAGTAGGCTCAAGCACAAGCAGCTCTAAAAAGTCACCCCATAGGCATTAAACGGATTCCCTCTCTTGCGATCCGACACCATCCCGATTTTCCCAATCCCCTCGCATATTGAAGTCCCCCATTACAATCGTGACATTACCCTTATTACAAGCCTTTCCCAGTTCCCTTTGCAATCTCCACCTCACACCTTGGCTACTATTTGAGAGGCCAAGTTGTTTTTTTTTTACCCTTGCGGTTTCTTAACCCCACCCACAAAGATTCAAAATTCTCTGACCCTCTGACATCTGTTTCTAAAGGTGCAATTCCATCTCTTACCAACAGAGCCTCCCACACCTTCCTGCCCGTCCTTTCAATACAAAGTATATCCTTCAATGTTAAGCTCCCAACTATGGCCCTCTTTCGGTCACGACTCAGTGATGTCATCCCAACAAGACTGTTAATCGCACTGCAAGTTTGTCCTCCTTATTCCGAATGCCACACGCTTTTAAATGCAGCACTTCCAGCCCTGCATTCTTCGTCTTTTTGAAATTTGCATCGGCGGTGCGACTTAACTCCTTGTCCTCTCTGCATCTGTACCCGGTCTTCGGCTTGTCCTTCCTTACGCTCAATGTCACACCCATCGTCTACTCGCGAACCCGCCGGCTCATCCTCAGCTCCATCATCCTGGCTCCCGACCCCCTGCCGTATTGGGTCAAACCACTCCCAACAGCCGGATTAAACCTGCCCGCAGGAATATCGGTCCCTCTTGGATTCAAGTGCAACCAGCCCCTTTTGTGTGGGTGAACTGCCCCAGAAGAGGTCCCAATGATCCAGAAATCTGAATCCCTGCTCCCCCCACTCCAATCCTTCAGCCACGCATTTATTCTCCACCTCATTCTATTCCTATCCTCACTGTCACGTGGCACAGGCAGTAATCCTGAGATTACACCCCTCCAGGTCCTACTCAACTTCCTTCCTAACTCCCCTATATTCTTTTTTTTTCCAGGATCTCCTCCCTTTTTTTCCCTATGTCATTGGAACCAATACGTACCACGACCTTGGGCCATTCTCCCTCCCTTTTCAGGATATCGCGGACACGTCCAGAAACATCCCCGACCCCAGGCACCTGGGAGGCAAACTACCATCCCTGTTTCTTTCCTGCGTCCACAGAATCGCCTGTCTGACCCCCTGACTATAGAGTCCCCTGCCGTCCTCTTTGGTTCCCTACCCTCTGGCCCACAGAGCCACTGTCTCCTCCCCCAGGTAGGTCGTTCTCCCCCCCCACCCCCCAAACTGGAGTATTTATCATTGAGGGGTGTCCCGTTCCCTCTCCTGGAGGTCACCCATGTATCTGTCTCCTGTAGCCTTCGGCTGATTACCTCCCTGTAGCTCCCTACACTGCCTCACTTTCCCTAACAAGCTGTAGAAGCTCGAGGTGCAGCTCCAGTTCCCTAACCCATAGAAACATAGAAAATAGGTGCAGGAGCAGGCCATTCAGCCCTTCGAGCCTGCACCGCCATTCAGTATGATCATGGCTGATCATCCAACTCAGAACCCTGTACCTGCTTTCTCTCCATACCCCCTGATCCCTTTAGCCACAAGGGCCACATCTAACTTCCTCTTAAATATAGCCAATGAACCGGCCTCAACTGTTTCCTGTGGCAGAGAATTCCACAGCAGATTCACCACTCTCTGTGTGAAGAAGTTTTTCCTCATCTCGGTCCTAGAAGGCTTCCCCTTTATCCTTAAACTGTGACCCCTCGTTCTGGACTTCCCCAACATCGGAAACAATCTTCCTGCATCGAGCCTGTCCAATCCCTTTAGAATTTTATACGTTTCAATAAGATCCCTCGCAATTCCAGCGAGTAGTCCCGGTCCCCAAGGAGCTGCATCTCAGCACAGATGTGGCCATCGGGGAGGCTGGGAATCTCTTGGAAATCCCACACCTGACACGCCCTCTATTTCTCACAGTCTGGTACTCGTCACTTGCATTATGTAAGTATTTATGTAACTTATGGTAATTTTTTTATATATCACGCTGCTGAGAAACAACATATTTCATGACTATGACAGTTATACTGAACTTGATTATTAAGTTAGAACCATAGGACCATCGAACATTACAGCACAGAAACAGGCCCTTCGGCCCTTCTTGGCTGTGCCGAACCATTTTTCTGCCTAGTCCCACTGACCTGCACCTGGCCCATATCCCTCCATACCCCTCTCATCCATGTACCCCTCCAAGTTGTTCTTAAATGTTAAAAGTGAGCCCACATTTACCACTTCATCTGGCAGCTCATTCCACACTCCCACCACTCTCTGTGTGAAGAAGCCCCCCCCCAATGTTCCCTTTAAACTTTTCCCCCTTCACCCTTAACCCATGACCTCTGGTTTTTTCTCCCCTAGCCTCAGTGGAAAAAGCCTGTTTGCATTCACTCTGTCTGTACCCATCATAATTTTATACACCTCTATCAAATCTCCCCTCATTCTCCTACGCTCCAGGGAATAAAGTCCTAACCTATTCAACCTTTCTCTGTAACTCAGTTTCTCAAGTCCCGGCAACATCCTTGTAAACCTTCTCTGCTCTTTTTCAACCTTCTTAATATCCTTCCTGTAATTCGGTGACCAAAACAGCACAGACTACTCCAAATTCGGTCTCACCAATGTCTTATACAACCTCACCATAACATTCCAACTCTTATACTCAATACTTTGATTTATCAAGGCCAATGTACCAAAAGCTCACTTTACTACCCTATCTACTTGTGACGCCACTTTTAGGGAATTATGTACCTGTACTCCCAGATCCCTCTGTTCTACTACACTCCTCAGTGTCCTACCATTTACCTTGTATGTTCTACCTTGGTTTGACCTTCTGAAGTGCAATACCTCACACTTGTCCGCATTAAACTCCATCTGCCATTTTTCAGCCCATTCCTCCAGCTGGTCCAAATCCCTCTGCAAGCTTTGAAAACCTTCCTCACTGCCCACTACACCTCCAATCTTTGTATCATCAGTAAATTTGCTGATCCAATTTGCCACATTATCATCCAGATCATTGATATAGATGACAAATAACAATGGACCCAGCACTGATCCCTGTGGCACACCACTGGTCACAGGCCTCCACTCAGAGCAGCAATCCTCCACTACCACTCTCTGACTTCTCCCACTGAGCCAATGTCTAATCCAATTTACTACCTCACCATGTATACCTAGCGACTGAATCTTCCTAACTAACCTCCCATGCGGGATCTTGTCAAAGGCCTTACTGAAGTCCATGTATACAACATCCACTGCCTTCCCTTCATCCACTTTCCTTGTAACCTCCTCAAAAAACTCTAATAGATTTGTTAAACATGACCTACCACGCACAAAGCCGTGCTGACTTTTTCTAATAAGTCCCTGTCTATCCAAATACTTGAAGATCCTATCTCTTAGTATTCCTTCCAATAATTTACCTGCTACCGATGTCAAACCTACCGGCCTATAATTTCCTGGCTAACTTTTTGAGCCTTTTTTAAACAACGGAACTACATGAGCTATCCTCCAATACTCCGGCACTTGACCCATGGATATCGACATTTTAAATATTTCTGCCAGGGCCCCTGCAATTTCAACACTAGTCTCCCTCAAGGTCGGAGGGAATACCCTGTCAGGTCCTGGGGATTTATCTACTCTGATTTGCCTCAAGACACCAAGCACCTCCTCCTCTTCAATCTGTATAGGTTCCATGACCTCCCTACTTGTTTGCCTTGTTTCCATAGACTCCATTCCAGTTTCCTTAGTAAATACAGATGCAAAAAATCCATTTACTATCTCTCCCATTTCTTTTGGTTCCACACATAGCTGACCACTCTGATCTTCAATAGGACCAATTTTATCCCTTACTATCCTTTTGCTCTTAACATACCTGTAGAAGCTCTTAGGATTATCCTTCACCCTGACTGTCAAAGCAAACTCATGTCTTCTTTTAGCCCTCCTGATTTCTTTCTTAAGTATTTTCCTACTCTTTTTATACTCCTCAAGCATCTTGTTTCCTCCTTGTTGCCTATACAAGTTATACATCTCTCTCTTCTTCTTTATCAGAGTTCCAATATCCCTCGAGAACCAAGGTTCCTTATTCTTATTCATTTTGCCTTTAAACCTGACAGGAATATACAAACTCTGCATTCTCAAAATTTCTCCTTTGAAGCCTCTCACTTCCCAATCACATCCTTGCCAGAGAACAACCCGTCCCAATCTACGCTTTTTAGATCCTTTCTCATTTCTTCAAGTCTTGGCCTTTTTCCAGTTTAGAACTTCAACCCGAGGACCAGATCTACCTTTATCCATGATCAAGTTGAAACTAATGGTGTTACTGTTCCCCTACACACACTTCCGTCACCTGCCCTAACTCATTTCCTAATGGGAGATCTAATATTGCATCCTCCCTAGTTGGTACATCTATATTTTGATTTAGAAAACTTTCCTGAACACATTTCACAAACTCTAACTTGTCTAGACCTTTAACAGTATGGGAATCCCAATCAATGTGTGGAAAATTAAAATCCCCTACAATCACAACTTTATGTCTCCTGCAGTTGTCTGTTATTACTCTGCAGATTTGCTCCTCGCTGACTATTATACAACCCTATTAATGTGGTCATACGTTTCCCGTTTCTCATCTCCACCCACATGGCCTCAGTAGACAAGCCCTCTAATCTGTCCTGCCGAAACACTGCTGTAATATTTTCCCTGATGAGCAAAGCCACCCCCCCACCCCTCATCCCTCTGCCTATGTCACATCTGAAACATCAGAACCCTGGAACATTGAGCTGCCAGTTCTGCCCCTCCTGTTGCCAAGTTTCAGTAATGGCTGCGATGTCATAATTCCAATGTCAATCCAGGCCCTCAGCTCGTCTGCCTTTCCCTCAATACTCCTCACATTGAAATATACACACCTCAGAAGATTATTACCACCACACACAACCCTTCTATTTGTGACTTTGCATGAACCTTTAACATCATTTATTTTTACCCCCCGCCCCCCATTCCACTACCTTTTCTGGCACTCTGGTTCCCATCCCCCTGCAAATCTAGTTTAAACCCTCCCCAATAACACTGGCAAACCCCCTTGTAGATCAGGTGTAACCCGTCCCTCTTGTACAGGTCCCACCTGCCCCAGAAGAGGTTCGGATGATCCTGAAATCTGAAACCCTGCCCCCTACACCAGTTTCTCAGCCACGTGTTCATCCTCCGGAGCATCCTACTCTCACCCTCACTGGCATGTGGCACAGGCAGCAATCCGGAGATTACCACCCTCGAGGTCCCGTTTTTCAACTTCCTACCAAGCTCTCTGTACCCACTCTTCAGGACCTCTTGACTCCTTCTACCTAAGTCATTGGTACCGACGTGTACCACGACATCTGGCTGATCACCCTCCCATTTCAGAATGCTGTGGACACGATCAGAGACATCCCTGACCCTGGCACCCGGGAGGCAACAAACCATCCGGGAGTCTCTGTCACGACCACAGAACCTCCTGTCTGTACCCCTATGTCCCCTATCACTACCGCTCTCCTCCTCTTCCTCCCTCCCTTCTGCACTGCAGGACCAGACTCGGTGCCAGAGATCCAGCTGCCCCAGGTCAGCCATTCCCCCCCCCCCCCCCAACAGCATCCAAATCGGTATACCTGTTCTGGAGGGGAATGGCCACAGGGGAACCCTGCACTACCTGCCCTTTCCCCCTCCCTCGCCTGACGGTAACCCAATTGCCCGTGCCCTGTTCCTTAGGGGTAACTACCTCCCCCTGGAAGCTACTATCTATAAACTGCTCAGTCTCCCGAATGATCCGGAGGTCAACCAGCTCCCTAACGCGGCCTGTTATGAGCTGCAGCTGGATGCCCTTCGTGCAGGCATCGTTGTCAGGGGTAAATAAGTTCCTACCTAAAGACGTCCTCTCCGCCAACCCCCCATCAACGAACAAGGGGCGGAGCCAGGAATCGTCCGAGTTCTTGGCGCCGGTTTTTAACTTTCACAGAAGATCGAGGAGAGAACAGAGATCTAAAATAAAACAATATCCATATTTTTAAAAGATCCGACTGCGTTAAGAAAAGGTAAGAGCTGGGGCTGGCGTTAAATCAATTGGGTATAAATGTGTTAAGGATAGAAATGTTGGAAAAAGTTCAAACCCTGTTTTAGGTTAAAACAAAGTTGCAAGTTGAGTATTTGATAAGCAGATATTAATTTGAATGATCATACAATTACTTAAGGCGTATTTTATATTTAAGGCTGTTTTTGAATTGTCCTAAATATTGTTACGCGCCAAAATGAGTTAAGCTCTTGGCGGGAACTGTATCATTCTGCTTTTTATGAATGCACGGGAAACTGTCGGGGTAGGGGAGGGAGGGGGGGTTATCGGACGCTGTCCCTAACGTGGGCAAATGTTCACAGTCCAGAGGGTGACCCCCCCCACCGCCCCACACCCTCCATGTCCGATCAGTTGCTGAGCTTTGAGTTCCGGGAGTGTTTTGAGCCTCGGGAGGGTGGTGAGGCGGCAGGGAAACGGGGTAAGATATGGATTGGTGGGGTGTGAGGACTCCTAATAATACCTTTAAATTTTCTGAAAACCCATGGCTGCAGGCGGCTGTAGAGGGAGAGAGGGGAGGCAAGATCCCAGCACCAGGGGATTTTGCTAAGCGAGTCAGAGGCTGTTTGGGCACGGCGGGGTTCAGCTAGAGTAGACCGAGTGGACTTTTACGTTGTTGAACTGGGGGAGTATTGTACACAGTTTGGGCCCCTTGTTTAAGAATAGATCAAGACCCTGTCAACCTCCGCTTTCAATATACCCAATGACTTGGCCTCCACAGCCGTGTGTGGCAATGAATTCACCACCCTCGGGTTAAAGAAATTCCAACTCACCTCCACTCTGAAGGGGCGTCTTTCTATTCTGAGGCTGTGCCCTCTGGTCCTCTCCACATCCACTCTATCTGTGTCCTCTGGTCCCAGACTCCCCCACTATAGGGAACATCCTCTCCACATCCACTCTATCTGTGTCCTCTGGTCCCAGACTCCCCCACTACAGGAAACATCCTCTCCACATCCACTCTATCTGTGTCCTGTGGTCCTAGACTCCACACTATAGGAAACATCCTCTCCACATCCACTCTATCTGTGTCCACTGGTCCCAGACTCCCCCACTATAGGAAACATCCTCTCCACATCCACTCTATCTGTGTCCTCTGGTCCTAGACTCCCCCACTACAGGAAACATCCTCTCCACATCCACTCTATCTGTGTTCTCTGGTCCTAGACTCCCCCACTATAGGGAACATCCTCTCCACATCCACTCTATCTGTGTCCTCTGGTCCTAGACTCCCCCACTATAGGAAACATCCTCTCCACATCCACTCTCTCTGTGTCCTGTGGTCCTAGACTCCGCACTATAGGAAACATCCTCTCCACATCCACTCTATCTGTGTCCTTTGGTCCCAGACTCCCCCACGATAGGAAACATCCTCTCCACATCCACTCTATCTGTGTCCTCTGGTCCTAGACTCCCCCACTACAGGAAACATCCTCTCCACATCCACTCTATCTGTGTCCACTGGTCCCAGACTCCCCCACTATAGGAAACATCCTCTCCACATCCACTCTATCTGTGTCCTCTGGTCCTAGACTCCCCCACTACAGGAAACATCCTCTCCACATCCACTCTATCTGTGTCCACTGGTCCCAGACTCCCCCACTATAGGAAACATCCTCTCCACATCCACTCTATCTGTGTCCTCTGGTCCTAGACTCCCCCACTACAGGAAACATCCTCTCCACATCCACTCTATCTGTGTTCTCTGGTCCTAGACTCCCCCACTATAGGGAACATCCTCTCCACATCCACTCTATCTGTGTCCTCTGGTCCTAGACTCCCCCACTATAGGAAACATCCTCTCCACATCCACTCTCTCTGTGTCCTGTGGTCCTAGACTCCGCACTATAGGAAACATCCTCTCCACATCCACTCTATCTGTGTCCTTTGGTCCCAGACTCCCCCACGATAGGAAACATCCTCTCCACATCCACTCTATCTGTGTCCTCTGGTCCTAGACTCCCCCACTACAGGAAACATCCTCTCCACATCCACTCTATCTGTGTCCACTGGTCCCAGACTCCCCCACTATAGGAAACATCCTCTCCACATCCACTCTATCTGTGTCCTCTGGTCCTAGACTCCCCCACTACAGGAAACATCCTCTCCACATCCACTCTATCTGTGTTCTCTGGTCCTAGACTCCCCCACTATAGGGAACATCCTCTCCACATCCACTCTATCTGTGTCCTCTGGTCCTAGACTCCCCCACTATAGGAAACATCCTCTCCACATCCACTCTATCTGTGTCCTTTGGTCCCAGACTCCCCCACGATAGGAAACATCCTCTCCACATCCACTCTCTCTGTGTCCTCTGGTCCTAGACTCCCCCACTATAGGAAACATCCTCTCCACATCCACTCTATCTGTGTTCTCTGGTCCTAGACTCCCCACTACAGGAAACATCCTCTCCACATCCACTCTAAGCCAAGGGTCCACTTACCCCTCGGTTAACGGTATTGGTCCAAGGCGTAAAAACAATCGGGAATCCCTAATCTAAGGCTTTCGGTATTCGACAGGTTTGAACGAGATTCCGCTCGCCTCTTTCTTTTGAATTCCAGCAAATGCAGGCCCAGAGCCTTCGAATGCTCCTTGTACCCAGAGGGGGTTGAAGGTACATTTGGTATCAAAGTACGTGGACATTATACAACCCTGAGGTTCACGAAGAACAGAAACCCGATCGAGCCCAGTGAAACAAAAGGCCGTCAAAGTCCCGGTGTGCAGAGGGAGGGAAAAGAACACATACAATTATAGGAAGCTAATAGGATTTGTACAATGAAAGAGAGTCCACAGAGGGCAACAAGAGGGAATCTGCACAAAACGCTGGGGGAACTCAGCAGGGCGGTCAGCGTCCACGGGTAAAGAGTAAACAGTCGACGTTCCGGGCCGAGGCCCTTCGGCAGGACTGGACAGAGAAACAAAGATGAGGAGTTAGAAGGTTGGGGGGGGTGGTGGTGGCAGGGGAGGAAGATGAGGGGTGAAAACCGGGAGGGGGAGGGGTGAAGTAAAGAGCTGGGAAGTCGATCGGAGGACGAGGTATGGGCGGGGCTGGAGAGGGGGGGGGGAGTCTGACAGGAGAGGGCAGAAGGAAGAAAGGGAAGAGGGAGGAGGACCAGAGGGGGGTGAGGAGATGAGGTGAGAGAGGGAAATGGGAACGGTGAAGTGGAGAAATCGATGCCATCAGGTTGGAGGCTGCCCAGATGGAATACAAGGTGGTGTTACTCCAACCTGAGTGTGGTTGCATCATTACAGCATGGGAATGGGCAGTGGAACTAAAATAGGCGGCCCCTGGGAGAGCCCAGTTTTTCTGGCCGACGGATAGTAGGTGCTTGTTGAAGCGGTCCCCCAATCTACGTCGGGTCGCACCGATTTACAGCCGGGAGCACCGGACACAGTAAATGCCCTCAACAGACTCACGGGTGGAGTGTCGCCTCAGCTGGAAGGGCTGTTTGGGGCCCTGAATGGTGGTGAGGGGGTAGGGGCGGGTGTAGCACTTGTTCCGCTTGCAAGGGGTAAGTGCCCCAGGAGGGAGATCGGTGGGAAGGGATGGGGGTGGGGGGGGGCGGGACGAATGGACAAGGGAGTCGCATAGGGATCCCTGCGGAAAGTAGAAAGTGGGGGGGGTGGAGGGAAAGGTGTTTGGTGGTGGGGACCCATTGGAGGTGGCAGAAGTTGCTGGACACGGAGGCTGGTGGGGCGGTAGGTGAGGACAAGAGGAACCTGTCCCTGGCAGGGTGATGGGAGGATGGGGTGAGGGCAGACATGCCTGAAATGGAGGAGATGCGTTTGAGGGCAGTGTTGAGGAAGGGAAGTCCCTTTCTTTGTAAAAGGACATCTCCTTCGTCCTGGAATGAAAAGCCTCATCCTGAGAGCAGATGCGGCGGAGACGGAGGAACTGAGAGAAGGGGGTGGCATTTTTACAAGTAGGAGGGTGGGACGGGGTATGGTCCTAGTAGCTGTGAGAGTCGGGGTGGGGGGGAGGTTTAAGGAAGATATCGGTGGATTAGGTGTCTCCAGAGATCGGCAGTGGGATCGAGGGAGGGGAGGGAGGTGTCGGAAATGGAGCGGGTGAATTTGAGGGCAGGAGGCGAGGAGGAGGAAGTCGGCCGACGTAGCATAGGAAAAGTTGGGGAGTGACGTCAGCAGGGGCTCCGTCCGCCCGAAGCAGCAGGACCTCCCGGTGGCCGCCCATTCCGACATGTCGCTCCACGGCCTCCTCGGGCTGCCACGACGTGGCCACTCTCAGGTGGGAGGAGCAACTCCTTACAGTCCATCCGGGCAGCCTCCAACCTTGATGGCATGGACATCGATTTCTCAAACTTCCATACTGCCCCGTTTCTCTCTCTCACATTGTCCCCTTACCCTCCCTCTGGTGCTCTTCCCCCACCCCCCCCCCACTTTCTTCCATGGCCTTCTTCCCCCGTCCTCCAGCCCTTTAGCTTTCACCAATCAACTACCCCGCTCTTGACCACCCCTCCCGGTTTCACCCCTCACCTTGTGTACCTCCCTTCCCTCCCTCGCCTTCTTGCTCTTAACTCCTCGTCTATGTTCTGCTCCAGGCCTGCTGAAGGGTCTCGGCCCGAAACGTCGACTGTTTATCCTTTCCGAGGCTGGCGGCCTGCTGAGTTCCTCCAGTGTCGGACACCAGGCCCAGAGCAGGCCCGAGGCCTCAGCCTCACAGTGGAACACACCTCACAGAGCACGGTTCACCAGAATGAAGGGGCTAATGTTTCAGTAGTGTTCAGTGTGACATGTAATTTGTTGTTTTTGTGGCAACAGGCATAAATTATAAGAGTTAATAAATGAGAAAGAACTCTTATGGCGGAGGGGAAGGAACTGTCTCGGAGTCTTCGGGCTCCTGTGCTTCCTCCCCGATGGCTGTGGCATGAAGAGGGCATCTCCCGGGCGTGAAAGTGTCCTTGGTGACAGAGCCAAGCTCCTTTCCGTCAGTCTCTTTTTAAAAAAAGCTGCTTCCTCAATTACAACTGCAAACAAAAATGTGCCCCTCCCCACCCAGAAGCCGCCAATTTCAGATTCAGATTAGTGACGGAGACACAGAGTGCAAGGACAGGCAGGGTTGTGCTGGTGGGGGTGGGGGGGGTGGGGGTTGGGGGGCAAACCACATTCTGGCACAGCAAGCCCAAAATATTCAAAGCCAACGTGTGTGACATGTCACCATAGACCACCTTGAGAGTCGCCTTCTTGCGGGCATTACAAGAAAGTAAGGTATTTCTCCTAAAATTCTTGTAGAAAATAAAGAATTCCTCGTAGAATTCTTGTAGATAATGAATTTATTGTAGAATTCTTGCAGAAAATAAAGAATTTCTCGTAGAATTCTTATAGAAAATAAAGAATTTCTCGTAGAATTCTTGTAGAAAAAGAATTTCTCGTAGAATTCTTGTAGAAAAAGAATTTCTCGTAGAATTCTTGTAGAAAAAGAATTTCTCGTAGAATTCTTGTAGAAAAAGAATTTCTCGTAGAATTCTTGTAGAAAAAGAATTTCTCGTAGAATTCTTGTAGAAAATAAAGAATTTCATAGAATTCTTGTAGAAAATAAAGAATTTCTCGTAAAATTCTTGTAGAAAATAAAGAATTTCATAGAATTCTTGTAGAAAATAAAGAATTTCTCGTAAAATTCTTGTAGAAAATAAAGAATTTCTCGTAGAATTCTTGTAGAAAATAAACAATTTCTCGTAGAATTCTTTGATAAAGAATTTATTTTCTAGAATTTATGCAAAACTATGCATGCACAAAGATTGACAAACTAACACTGTGCAAAAGAAGACAGACTGTGCGAGGTAGTAACACAACTTGTAGAATCGTTGAGAGCGAGTCCGTAGGTTGTGGGATCAGTTGTGAATTTTGGTGAGTGAAGTCAGGAGCCCAGTGGCCGCGGGGTGACGTTCTGCAGAACCCAAGCAACACACACAGGACAAAGCAGGCCCCTTCCCCACCCTGTGACACACAGAGACCTCCAGATCCGTCATCTCGACCTTGACCTCCTCCTGCACTTCCCACTTACCCCCAGCCCCCAGCCAACATGCAAAGGTTGATGGGGTGGTTTTGAAGGCGTGTCAGGCTTCGTTACAAGAGTCACCGGGATGCTGCCTGGTTTAGAGGGCGAGCGCTGTCACGAGAGGCCGGGTGAACTCGGGCTGTTTTCTCTGGAGCATCGGAGGCCGAGGGGAGACAATAGACAATAGGTGCAGAAGTAGACCATTCGGCCCTTCGAACCTGCACCGCCATTCTGAGATGGCTGATCACCTACCATCAATACCCGGTTCCTGCCTTATCCCCATATCCTTTGATTCCCCCTATCCGTCAGATACCTATCTAGCTCCTTCTTGAAAGCATCCAGAGAATTGGCCTCCACTGCCTTCCGAGGCAGTGCATTCCAGACCCCCACAACTCTCTGGGAGAAGTTTTTACTTTACTCTGTCCTAAATGACCTACCCCTTATTCTCAGACCATGATAGAGATCTGATAGAGGTTTACAAGATGACGAGAGGCACCGATAGAGTGGAAAGAGAGAGAGTATCTGTTCCCAGGGTTGGAATGCCTAACACCATTGAAGGTGGGGGGGGGGGTAAGTTTTTTTATTCAGAATGGTGGATATGCCTGGACTGTGCTATCTGGTATGTTGGTGGAGGCAAATACATTTCGACAGGCACACTGAAGTGAGGGAGATGGAGGGATATGGACATTGTGCAGTGTTTGATTTCCTTTTCAGCCCAATGGCCTTTCCTGTGCTGTATTGTTCAATGTTTATTAGCCCCGGGGGGGGGGGGGGGGGGGGGGAGGGGATTGAGTCCCAGAGCTGGGAACATTACAGCTCTATAAAACCCCGGTGGGACCACACTTGGAGTACTGTGCTCAGTTCCGGTCCCCTCACTATAGGAAGGACGTGGGGGCTTCAGAGAAGGTACGGAGGAGATTCACCAGGGTGCTGCCTGGTTTGAGTGAGCTAAGGGCTTTAGCGGGTAGCGAGGTCAGCTGAGAAGATCACCGGGGTCTCTCTTCCCGCCATCACGGACATTTACACCACCCGCAAAGGAAATAGCATTACCCCACGCACCCCTCACACAAACTTCTCCCTCCTGCCGTCTGGTAAAAGGCTCTGAAGCATTCGGGCTCTCACAACCAGACTATGCAACAGTTTCTTCCCCCAAGCTACCAGACTCCTCAATACCCAGAGCCTGGACTGACACCTTACTGCCCTATGGTCCTGTTTATTATTTATTGTAATACCTGCACTGTTTTTGTGCACTTTTATGCAGTCCTGGGGAGGTCTGTAGTCCAGTGTTTTTTTTTAAACGCAATTCAGTTTAGTTTTTGTACTGTGTCATGGAACAGCAAGGTCCGGAAAAACGTTGTCTCGTTTTTCCTGTGTCCTGTTGTGGTTGAAATGACAATAAGAGTGACTTGGAGCGACTGAGGATGGGAAGGTGGACAGAGCGTGGACAAAATGGCAGAGACGTCTCCTTCCCCCCCTCAGGGTGGAAATGGCCGGGGGGGGGGGCATCATTTCAAGGTTTTTTGTTGGCAAGTAGGAGGTGGGGCTTTTGCCAGCGCTCGAATTTCCAGAACAAAGCAGCGTCTCATCTGCCCCGAGGGGATCAGTGGCGGCGCTGAAAGCGGAGTAACCGGTTGCTGCCTGTCGGCCGGGAGAGTGCCGCCCCGCGGGGAGGGAAGAGGCGACCCCCTCACCCCGCCCTGCAGCTGATGTTGCCCGGCTCCCCCCTCCGCGCCCACCGGCGGCGGCCCATGGCCCGGCCGAGGCAGGTGAGAAGGGCCGGGCCTGGCCTGGCCTGGCCGGGCGGGGTGGCTGTAGGCCCGGGCTCGGCTCCCGCTTCCTCTTCACTTTCTCCCCGCAACCCTCTTTCCCTCCATTTCACAGTCCCTCCCTCTCCCCCTCCGCTCTGTTACACATCTCCTCCCCTCCCTTCCCCTCTCTTACACACCTCCCTCCTCTACCCTCTCCCTCCCCTCTCTTATACACCTCCCTCCTCTCCCCTCTCTTACACACCTCCCTCCTCTACCCTCTCCCTCCCCTCCCCTCTCTTACACACCTCCCTCCTCTACCCTCTCCCTCCCCTCTCTTATACACCTCCCTCCTCTCCCCTCTCTTACACACCTCCCTCCTCTACCCTCTCCCTCCCCTCTCTTACACACCTCCCTCCTCTACCCTCTCTTACACACCTCCCTCCTCTACCCTCTCCCTCCCCTCTTATACACCTCCCTCCTCTCCCCTCTCTTACACACCTCCCTCCTCTCCCTCCCCTCTCTTACACATCTCCCCCTCCCCTCCCTTACACACCTCCCTCCTCTCCCCCCCTTCTCTTACACATCTCCCCCTCTCCTCTTACACATCTCCCCCTCTCCTCCCCTCCCTTCCCCTCTCTCACACACCGTCTCTCTCCTCCCCTCCCCTCTCCCTCTCTCACACACCCTCTCTTCGTCTCACTGCTCCCCTCCCTCTCTCTCCCCCTCTCTCCCTCTCTCTCTCAATCACAATATTTCATTTGCTTTCTGTCAGAAACACACTGAGTCTCAGCAATTTGCAGAACGGTAAACTTTATTTTTCGAGTCTGCAGAGTCGGACCCAACCAGCTCCTGCTAGATTGAGTGCCGAATTACACTTTGCACAGTTTTTTATACCCTACATTCTTCTTTAATCTCATTACAAAATTACAAATGTGATTACCCCTTTGGCCCACTTATCAGCCTCAGCGCATTAACACCGTTATTGTTCAACCGTTAAGCATGTCTTCCCGTTACCCGTATCGCTTCTTTAATCAGCAAGCTATTGTTTCATCCTGATTTTGCAAATTGGTTTATACGTTGCCCTGCAAGTTGCTTTGCACGTTCTTTCTGTGTCAGCACATTCTAAATGGACTCCTTAAGAATCATTTCTCTCAATCCACCCTTTTTCTTTTTAGAATGTGCTATCAGTTGGGCTTTTGCCACGGGTTTACATAGGCTTCTTCCTCTAGCTCTATTTCCCTTTGTAGGAGTACCTGAACAGGATCAGCTGGGGCCCCTGGTTGCATGACTTGTCTTGCCACCCGAGCTACTAGCTCCCGCAAGCAGGGGATCAGACATGGTAGCAGAAGGAGGACCATCAATCCCCCTCCTATAACCCCTAAAGCGGTTCGCCACCAGCCTCCTTTCAACCATCCGTCCAGCCAGTCCCAATACCCCAGCGGCTTCCAGGTCTGTACCGGCACGTGGGCCAGTTTCCTTATTTTATCTGATATTTTTTGAACCACCTTTCCGTTGTCATCTATCTTTAAGCAGCAGTTGGTTAGATTAAACTTTCCACATACTCCTCCTTTTTGTTGTAGTCATAACATTTCTCGTTTACATGCGAGTGTGATACAAAGGACCCTGGAAAAACCGTCATGCCCACCCTTACCGTCGTCCTGCACTTATCACATCCCCCTTCAGCGCTTCTCAACAATAGCAGTATATACATTACAGTCCCAAAGTTCATTCTGTCCGTCTTTTGAGCTTTAGCACCATCGGGTCTTCTCCCTGGACGCAAGTCCATTCTGCACCTTCTTCGGGCTTTACGGGTCCCTTGATTCTCGCGGCGTGGGTCCACCCTTTTTCTTTTGTCCTTACTGCGGCTTCGGTGGTCAGTAGCACCTGGAATGGGCCTTCCCACTGCGGCTGTAACTTCTCTGGCTTCCAAGTCTTAATCAGGACCCAGTCACCGGGCTGAGTTCGGTGGAGTGCGAAGTCCAGAGGTGGGGTTTGTGCGAGTAACCCCTTCCTGCGCAATTCTGCAAAAGAACGAGACAGTGCCTGTAAATAGTCCCTTACAAAGACATCTCCCCCTTGCAGGGAAGGATAGCCCTCCACCTTGTTCCAATATGGAAGGCCAAACAACATTTCATAAGGGGATACTCCTATATCTTTTCGAGGAGCCGTGCGGATTCTTAGTAGGGCCAGGGGTAGACACTTGGTCCAGGGTAGCTTGGTTTCCATCATCAGTTTTGTCAATTGCGTCTTCAAAGTGCTGTTCATCCTCTCAACTCTTTCTGAGCTCTGAGGGTGCCAGGGGGTGTGCAGCTTCCACTGGATTCCTAAGGCGTCACAGATTAGCTGGTGTGTTTTTGAGGCAAAGTGTGTTCCCCTATCTGAATCAATAGACCCCATTATTCCATATCTCGGGACTATATTTTCTAATAGGATCCGTGCCACTGTAGGGGCGTCCGCTTTAGTGGTTGGGAATGCTTCCACCCACCGAGTGAAGTGATCCACAATTACTAACAGGTACTTCCATCTCTGAACTTGTGGTAGTTCCGTAAAGTCTATTTGGATCCGATGGAACGGTCGGACGGCTAGTGTTTGTCCCCCCTTATGGGTGGCACGCATCATTTTCTTGTTTACCTTTTGGCAGGTGTAACAGCCCCACACCTCCTGTTGAGCTAGTGTGAATATCCCTTTACAAACATAGTCCCTTAGGATAGTGTCGCACATAGCTTGCACTCCCCAATGGCTTTGTTGGTGTAGTTGTTGCAGTATATGACGAGTTACTTCCTTATTCAGTACTTGCCGTCCGCCGGGGTCTTCCACTCGCCTTCTGATGTTTGTCGGGCTCCACTGTTGATTCCCCGTATAAGAACTGTGCCGGGTTACAACTATTGTTCCTTTCAAAGCTTACATCATCCCCGACCATCAGAATGGTTTCGTATTTCAGTATGCGAGAGTCCGTCAACCACCGCTGAGCTTTTTGGGCTAAGAGGGTGCTAACGGAGTGCTGGGTATACACCGTCATTCTTCCCCCAAAGGTTAATTTCCGTGCTTCTTCTACTAGTACGGCTGCTGCCGCTACGGCTTGTATGCACGTCGGCCATCCCTGGGATACCGGGTCTAACATTTTTGATAAAAAGGCCACAGGTTGCCGCTTTCCTCCTTTTTCTTGGGTTAGTACTCCTAACGCAGTTCCTTCATTGTTTGTTGCATACAGCTGAAAGGGCTTTTCCAGTGCTGGCAGTGTTAATACCGGGGCCCGAATTAGTTGCCCTTTTATTTTCCTAAACTTCTGTTCTTCTTCTTCGGTCCAGCTGATTATTCCCCGGTCTTCCTTTGCCAATTTGTCGTACATAAACTTCACCAGGGAGGTATAATTCTCTATCCAAATCCGGCAATAGCCCACTAAGCCCAGAAATTGTCTTATTTCCTTCTTTGTCCTGGGAAGCGGTATTTTAGTTATTCCCGCTATTCTTTCTGGGGTTATTTGGCGGTGCCCTTTACTGACTCTGTGTCCGAGATATGTTATTTCCTTCTCGACAAATTGCAGTTTCTTCTTGGACACCCGCAATCCTTTTTCTCCTAGGTAATTCAGGAGTCTTATAGTATCGTCTCGCACTACCTCCTCTGCTGGTCCCGATAGTAGTAGGTCATCGACATACTGTAATAGTTGGTTCTTTTCGGTACAATGGAATCCAGCCAATACTTGCTCCAGTACCTGTTCAAATAGGTTTGGGGACTCCGTGAACCCTTGGGGCAAGACGGTCCACCGGAGTTGCTTCTTCCGCCCAGTGAAGGGATTTTCCCATTCAAATGCGAACATATCTCGGCTACCTTCCTCCAACGGGCAACTCCAAAAGGCATCTTTTAGATCTATCACACTGAACCATTCATGTTCAGGAGGTATTTTGCTCATTAATGTATAGGGGTTAGGCACTACCGGGTATCGTGTTTGGACTACCGCATTTAAGCCTCTCAGATCTTGAACCATTCGATACGTGCCGTCGGGCTTTCGGACCGGTAGGATGGGGGTATTAAAGGGTGACATACATTCTTCCAGGAGTCCATCTGATACTAATGTCTCAATTACAGGTTGTAATCCCCTCCTCCCTTCCATGGCAATGGGATATTGCCGTCTTCTCTCTTCTGCTTGTTTGTCCCACTGTGGGTCGTTTACTGGAAATTTCCGGTCCCCCGGTAACTCATTCGGCTGTTCCCTTCCCCAAATTGATATTGCAGCTTGTCGTATCATTTGCCTCTCTTGTGCAGAAAATAGCGTTCCCATAATCGCATGCATTTCTTCCCAAGTGTAAACATTAGGTCCTAAGAATTGATCCAACTGTTCTGCCAGTCCCATTGGATCTTCTAATAAAGTTTTCATATCTTTCTTAAATCCTCGTACTTCGGTACTTGTCAGAGGGACGTTTACAAATCCTGTCCCTCCTCGTGCTCCTCCCATTGGAACCTCTCGAAGGGGACACAGCTGTACCTCTTCCTTTTTTAATTCGTCTTTCTTTTTCTTATCTGCTCTTGTCACACTCCTTGTTTCGATCCTTGCTTTTGCTTTTTCCCTAACATCCCTCTCTTCCCTCTCCGGGTCTATTTCTTCTGTTTTTTTTACTTTCTTCACGTCCTCCCTCTGCTCCCGCAAAGGGCGCAGAAGGCTGGACATAGGGAGGGGGTAAATGATCGAGTGGGTCCCACTTCCGCTCCCCTTTAATGCCCAACTTAAAACTCTTTGTTGTTACTCCTGGCCAGGGAGCCCAACAAAAAGCATAAGCAATTTCTTCCGGTTTTACATTTGGTTTTGAATTAACGTAAATGTTTAAGGCTTGTCGTACCCAATCCTCCTCAGACCCAAGCCGCGGCCACCAGACCGCAGGTTTTTCTATCGGCTGTTTCGACCAAATTAAACAGTACTGTATCATTTTTTTCTTTTGTTTCCCTTTTAGTCTTCCACATCCCCAATTCTCAAACATTCTACCGAGGGGGCTATCAGGAGGAACCCCCGGGTATGGTCCCGGTCTTCTCCGTCTCCTCTTTCTTTTTAGAGCCACCCCCTCCCATCTTATTCCGCTCTTACTTAATCAGGAGGACCCCCGGGTAGCGATCCCGGTCTTCTCCGTCCTTACTTATTCCCGCACCGTTCTACTATAATAGTAGGCACTTACCCGGTGCGTCCTGGGGACTTCCAGTACCAGGTACTGTCCCCTTCTCCCCGTTTACCGCTCTGCGCTGTCCGGATATCACTCGCTCAAGCCGCGCTGGAGCGACGAGCAAGGAGTCAGGGACCGCCAAACTCGGCGGGGTGCACCGTCTCCGATGTCCTTCCTCGTGTCCACCGCGGCCGGAGTGTGGATCCCGGACGAGCCCCCACGTTGTCAGAAACACACTGAGTCTCAGCAATTTGCAGAACGGTAAACTTTATTTTTCGAGTCTGCAGAGTCGGACCCAACCAGCTCCTGCTAGATTGAGTGCCGAATTACACTTTGCACAGTTTTTTATACCCTACATTCTTCTTTAATCTCATTACAAAATTACAAATGTGATTACCCCTTTGGCCCACTTATCAGCCTCAGCGCATTAACACCGTTATTGTTCAACCGTTAAGCATGTCTTCCCGTTACCCGTATCGCTTCTTTAATCAGCAAGCTATTGTTTCATCCTGATTTTGCAAATTGGTTTATACGTTGCCCTGCAAGTTGCTTTGCACGTTCTTTCTGTGTCAGCACATTCTAAATGGACTCCTTAAGAATCATTTCTCTCACTTTCTCTCTCCCCCCGTTGTTTTGTATCTCGCACCCGTAAATGCGTCCCGTCACTTCCCCTCTCCCTCATGCGTCTCTCTCTCTCTCCACGCCTCTTTCCTCTTCTGCTTTTCAATGACTAATTCCCCTCTCTTTCTCCGTCCCTGCTTCTGCACCGCGTGTTCGCTGCCCCCTCGCCGCGCCGCTCCCGCAGGTAAATGCCGGATCTCGGGTCCGTGAGACGGGGGCAGGGCAGGCTCCGGGAGAACGGGGCATAGGAAGAACCCAGGCAAAAAGCCACGTGGTTGGGGGGCGAATTTAAAAGTCCCGGGTCTGTCTTGGGGGGGGGGGCACAGGAAGATCCCAGGCACAGCTATGTAGAGAGCTTGCTTAGGGTGGGGTGGAATACGTGCCGGACTCTAACTTAAGAAGCTGTTTATTGGGGAGGGAGTGGAATATCTTCAACCCCTCCCTCAAACCTGTGGGGTTCTGTAAGTGTGATCTGACACGTTTTGGATACATTATCATAGCGGGGGAGGTGAGTCTAGGGATGTTTGCTGGGATGGGTATGGTTCTGAATTTAAGATCCACAATTTTAGTAAGTGGGGGAGCTGCCTCCTATTTTTTAAAATCTTTTTTTAAGGTCAATCCCAGGCCCCTCGTCTAACTGGTGACCTGACTGAAACCTATTGAATGGTGAAAGGCTGAGACAGAGGATGTTTCCTATAGTGGGGGAGTCTAGGACCAGAGGGCACAGATAGAGTGGATGTGGAGAGGATGTTTCCTATAGTGGGGGAGTCTAGGACCAGAGGACACAGATAGAGTGGATGTGGAGAGGATGTTTCCTATAGTGGGGGAGTCTAGGACCAGAGGACACAGATAGAGTGGATGTGGAGAGGATGTTTCCTATAGTGGGGGAGTCTAGGACCAGAGGACACAGATAGAGTGGATGTGGAGAGGATGTTTCCTATAGTGGGGGAGTCTAGGACCAGAGGGAACAGATAGAGTGGACGTGGAGAGGATGTTTCCTATAGTGGGGGAGTCTAGGACCAGAGGACACAGATAGAGTGGACGTGGAGAGGATGTTTCCTATAGTGGGGGAGTCTAGGACCAAAGGGCACAGCCTCAAAATTGAGGGACGTCCCTTTCATACAGAGATGAGGAGGAATTTCGTTGACCAGAGTGTTCAGATCTGCTGTTCTTTGCCACAGGCGGCAGTGGAGGTCGGGTCTTTAAGGCAGAGAGAGAGAGGTTGATCGGTCGGGGGAGAAGGCAGGAGAGCCGGGCTGAGAGGGAAATGATGATGAAGTGGCAGATCAGACTCAATGGGCCAAATGGCCTTGGATCTGTCCCGGTGGAGGGACGCGGGGCCAAAGTTTCTCTGTTACGTCGATGTTGACTTTTGTCGTGTCACGCGTTCGAGTGTGGGGGGCACTTTGAAAATAAACTTTTGTCTGCCGTGGGGACGGTTTGTTCCGAGCTTTTGTCAGAAAAGCAGCAGACTCAGGTCAAGTGCAGGCAGCAGCAGCCGTAAGTGGTACTCTCCCTCACCCCTCCCAACACGACAGGGGCCGATTAACCCTGGTGTGTGTGTGGTGGGCGGGGGAGGTGCGGAATGCAGGCGTTCACATGGCGAGTGTATAAAAAACACTCCACGAGTTCAGAGCGACGCAGAGTGCCCGAGGTCGGAATCGAACCCACCTCTCGGCCCAATTTCATGGCTGTACCCTTTTCACCCTCCCCCCCCCCCCCCAGCTGAGTGACCCCCCAGCGTGAGGAAGATGGATCTGAAGAGCAGCCCCGAAGACAAGTAAGAACTGTTGGTATTTATTCACCTGTGATCTCCTTACCGGGTCCCGTTTGGTTTGGAATGAAAGTTGACTCTTCCCTACTGGCCCAAAATTCCCTGAGCTAATCTATCCCCGTTTTGGCCTATGTCCTGAAATTTGTTGCCTTTCCCGCTGCAGGACAATGCAACACCATAATAATAGAGTAAAAAATGTGAATTAAGTGCGTTTATTAAAACATTTACATGAAATAATTAGTGAAAAATAGAATTTTAAATAAGTAGTGAGGTAGTGTTCCGAATGCCCATTCAGAAATCGGATGGCGGAGGGGAAGAAGCTGTTCCTGAATCGTTGAGTGTGTGTCTTCAGGCTCCTGTACCTCCTCCCTGATGGCAGAGGGGAAGAAGCTGTTCCTGAATCACTGAGTGTGTGTCTTCAGGCTCCTGTGCCTCCTCCATGATGGCAGAGGGGAAGAAGCTGTTCCTGAATCGTTGAGTGTGTGCCTTCAGGCTCCTGTACCTCCTCCCTGATGGCAGAGGGGAAGAAGCTGTTCCTGAATCATTGAGTGTGTGTATTCAGGCTCCTGTACCTCCTCCCTGATGGCAGAGGGGAAGAAGCTGTTCCTGAATCGTTGAGTGTGTGTCTTCAGGCTCCTGTATCTCCTCCCTGATGGCAGAGGGGAAGAAGCTGTTCCTGAATCGTTGAGTGTGTGTCTTCAGGCTCCTGTACCTCCTCCCTGATGGCAGAGGGGAAGAAGCTGTTCCAAAATCGTTGAGTGTGTGTCTTCAGACTCCTGTATCTCCTCCCTGATGGCAGAGGGGAAGAAGCTGTTCCAAAATCGTTGAGTGTGTGTCTTCAGACTCCTGTACCCCCTCCCTGATGGTAGCAATGAGAAGAGGGCACGTCCTGGGTGGTGGGGGCCCTTTTTTTAAGAGGGATCGCTCCTCAAAGATGTCCCGGATAAAGTTGTGAACGTACCTGCCTCGGCCAGCTCATTCCTCATTACCCGCCCCGGGTACATAATAGCCCCATTGCGTCCCCTGCCAAACAGGGGTTCCCAACCTGCCACGGACCCCCTCGGTTAATGGTAGTGGCGTGGAAACCCCCCCCCCCTTACCCTTTCGCCCTTGTTGGCTGGCTCTCTGCGACTCGCACAGAACGTTGAGGAGATGTCGATGTGGTTTGCGTGAGAAGGCTGCCAGTATTTAAAGAATCCGGGCCGGCCAGGTGCAACCACAGTTTCGATGCCAACTCACCCAGATGGAACCCAGGACACCCAGGGGAAACCTACTTCTTGTAGGTGGCGCGGCGGGCATGGTGCCTGGGTCACGTCAACAAATCGCTCGGGACTGAAGTAACTTCAGCCAGTTAAATTCTCTTCATCAGCTGGAGGGAACGAAATGCCCTAATGAGTGGGGTAGGATGTGTGCTTTTTACCCACTGAAAGGTGCCAGTTACCCGCCAGTTGTTTTATTTTGCAAGTCCTCTGTTAGAGAGTCAGCAGAGAATTGGTCATTCCGGCCCAACGTGCCAGCTTGACCCTCGCCGGATCGCGGGCAATTTACAGTGACCGATTAACCTCCTGACCCGCGCGCCTTTGGCCCGCGGGAGGAAACCGGAGCACCAGGGGGAGGCCCACGTGGCCACAGGGAGAACGCACGGTCCTTTCGTACCGCGCCGGGGTCGAACTCTGAACTTGGGGGGGGGGGAGCTGGGATATTTAACGGACCCTGCCTCCTGTGAAACTCAATTTTTTTCTTCTCATTTCGTTTTAAATCCAGGTTCTATTTCGTCCAGATCATCTTCTTCGTCCTCGGCGTGGGAGTTTTGCTCCCATGGAATTTCTTCATAAACTCTATTCCCGTGAGTAACGCAAGGCGGGGAACAGGGAGGGCACTGGGGGGGGGGGTGTCATAGATTTTCAGTCTGAAACCCCCTCACAAGTCACTTCCACCAAAGGCAGGGACAACTAAATACTTGAAAGAGTGAGGTGGATGTGTTTTATTTTACACACTGAAAGGTATCGGGGAGAAACTACAGCAGGGATTATCAGCCAGCATTTTTTTTCCCTTTGGAATTGCATTGTGAATTATTTATTCATGTCAATGTCTCGGATCTCTTTCTTTCATGCATCTTTGAAGTACTTTGAGGACCGGCTTTCCGGAAACACCTCTGCTCCCAGCAACGGGACGGAACCGGCCGTTGACGACTGGCGCTTTGCGAACTGGATGACCCTGCTCTCGATGCTCCCCTGCTTCTGTTTACGTGCCTGAACTCCATCCTGTACCCCAGGTACGGTACACGTTAACCCCCCCCCCCCGTACACTGTCCCGTCTTTGCAAGCGCACGAATGCATGATCGCGGCAGTTTACGGGTTCGAGGTCTCTGGGCTGGACCGAGGCTCCGGCCTGCAACTGCTGGGCCTTCACATCGGCTATGGTGACACCCAGCGTCGTCAGCTTCAGTCCAAGTGCTGTCTGCATCCTTTTCTGGTTTGTTTCTACCTCTTGCTCCCTATCCTTTCGCCAACCCTCCCCCTCTCTCCCCCCTCCCCCTCTCCCCCCATCTCCCCCTCTCTCCCCCATCTCCCCTCTCTCCCCCATCTCCCTCCTCTCTCCCCCCATCTCCCTCCTCTCTCCCCCATCTCCCTCCTCTCTCCCCCCATCTCCCTCCTCTCTCCCCCATCTCCCTCCTCTCCCCCATCTCCCTCCTCTCTCCCCCATCTCCCTCCTCTCTCCCCCATCTCCCTCCTCTCTCCCCCATCTCCCTCCTCTCTCCCCCCATCTCCCTCCTCTCTCCCCCCATCTCCCTCCTCTCTCCCCCCATCTCCCTCCTCTCTCCCCCATCTCCCTCCTCTCTCCCCCATCTCCCTCCTCTCTCCCCCCATCTCCCTCCTCTCTCCCCCATCTCCCTCCTCTCTCCCCCCATCTCCCTCCTCTCTCCCCCCATCTCCCTCCTCTCTCCCCCCATCTCCCTCCTCTCTCCCCCCATCTCCCTCCTCTCTCCCCCCATCTCCCTCCTCTCCCCCCATCTCCCTCCTCTCCCCCCATCTCCCTCCTCTCCCCCCATCTCCCTCCTCTCCCCCCATCTCCCTCCTCTCCCCCCATCTCCCTCCTCTCCCCCCATCTCCCTCCTCTCCCCCCATCTCCCTCCTCTCCCCCCATCTCCCTCCTCTCCCCCCATCTCCCTCCTCTCCCCCATCTCCCTCCTCTCCCCCCATCTCCCTCCTCTCCCCCATCTCCCTCCTCTCCCCCCATCTCCTCCTCTCCCCCCATCTCCCTCCTCTCCCCCCATCTCCCTCCTCTCCCCCCATCTCCCTCCTCTCCCCCCATCTCCCTCCTCTCCCCCCATCTCCCTCCTCTCCCCCCATCTCCCTCCTCTCCCCCCATCTCCCTCCTCTCCCCCATCTCCCTCCTCTCCCCCATCTCCCTCCTCTCCCCCCATCTCCCTCCTCTCCCCCATCTCCCTCCTCTCCCCCCATCTCCCTCCTCTCCCCCATCTCCCTCCTCTCCCCCCATCTCCCTCCTCTCCCCCCATCTCCCTCCTCTCCCCCCATCTCCCTCCTCTCCCCCCATCTCCCTCCTCTCCCCCCATCTCCCTCCTCTCCCCCCATCTCCCTCCTCTCCCCCCATCTCCCTCCTCTCCCCCATCTCCCTCCTCTCCCCCCATCTCCCTCCTCTCCCCCCATCTCCCTCCTCTCCCCCCATCTCCCTCCTCTCCCCCCATCTCCCTCCTCTCCCCCATCTCCCTCCTCTCCCCCATCTCCCTCCTCTCCCCCCATCTCCCTCCTCTCCCCCCATCTCCCTCCTCTCCCCCCATCTCCCTCCTCTCCCCCATCTCCCTCCTCTCCCCCCATCTCCCTCCTCTCTCCCCCATCTCCCTCCTCTCTCCCCCATCTCCCTCCTCTCTCCCCCATCTCCCTCCTCTCTCCCCCATCTCCCTCCTCTCTCCCCCATCTCCCTCCTCTCTCCCCCATCTCCCTCCTCTCTCCCCCATCTCCCTCCTCTCTCCCCCCATCTCCCTCCTCTCTCCCCCATCTCCCTCCTCTCTCCCCCATCTCCCTCCTCTCTCCCCCATCTCCCTCCTCTCTCCCCCATCTCCCTCCTCTCTCCCCCATCTCCCTCCTCTCTCCCCCATCTCCCTCCTCTCTCCCCCATCTCCCTCCTCTCTCCCCCATCTCCCTCCTCTCTCCCCCATCTCCCTCCTCTCTCCCCCATCTCCCTCCTCTCTCCCCCATCTCCCTCCTCTCTCCCCCATCTCCCTCCTCTCTCCCCCATCTCCCTCCTCTCTCCCCCATCTCCCTCCTCTCTCCCCCATCTCCCTCCTCTCTCCCCCATCTCCCTCCTCTCTCCCCCATCTCCCTCCTCTCTCCCCCATCTCCCTCCTCTCTCCCCCATCTCCCTCCTCTCTCCCCCATCTCCCTCCTCTCTCCCCCATCTCCCTCCTCTCTCCCCCATCTCCCTCCTCTCTCCCCCATCTCCCTCCTCTCTCCCCCATCTCCCTCCTCTCTCCCCCATCTCCCTCCTCTCTCCCCCATCTCCCTCCTCTCTCCCCCATCTCCCTCCTCTCTCCCCCTCTTTCCCCCTCTCTCCCCATCTCCCCACTCTCCCCTCCCCCACTCGCACCCTCTTCCCCTCCCTCTCCACTCTCCCCCTCCCCCTCCCCCTCTCCCCCTCCCCCTCTCCCTCTCCCTCTCTCTCCCCTCCCCTCTCTCCCCCCCACTCCCTCTCTCCCCTCCCATATATCTACCAACACTAACACACACAGCACGCTGGACGAGCTCAGCAGGTCGGGCAGCTTCCGTGGGAAACGAGCAGTCCTGGCGGAGGGTCTCGGCCCGACCGGCTGAGTAGGTGTTGCTTTGACACCAGCATCCGCAGAGTGCTCTGCGGATGGTCCTTTGTTTTCAATCTGTCATATTGAGGGAGGCTGGCGCCCAAGATGGAGCTGACTGAGTGCAGCGGCCCCCACCTTTCTGCCTGATGGGAGAGGGGGAGAAGGGACGGTCGGTGTCCCGGACAGTCAGGGTCTTTGATTGCGCCGGCTGCCTTACCGAGGCAGAGGGAGGAGTCGGTAGAGCCCGCGGAGCAGTGTGGGGGCCGCGTACGGGACGAGATTGACTTTCGACTGGGCATCGTTTTCAGCACCGTCATCCTGGGCTGAAAGGGATGTTCTTGTATCTGAGGCTAGTCTTTCGACACTCCTGGCTGGAATCCCCCGCCCACGATAAGCGCCATCCACTGACGATCAGTGGCCAGGTACAAAAGCGAGAGCACAAAACCGCCAGGCTCCCTCCCGGTCCAGTGTGGATAACTTCACCCACCTCTGCACTGAACTCATTCTTCGACCTTCAGCCTCACTTTCAAGGACTCTTTACAAACTACGATGCCACTATTACTTATTAACAATTTATTTTCTATTTTTCTGTTTGCACGCCACCCGCACGTCAGTCTTTGTGTCCGGTCGATTCTGTGGTATTTCTTTGCAAGTGCCTGCAAGAAAGTGCAACTCCAGGTCATTGGAGGATAAATTTTCTGTGAACTTTGAACTGCCTCTTGGCCAAAGCGTTCGCAGTGGTTGCGATGGGCTTGGTATCTTTTAAAAATTGTTTTTCGTTTGTCGTCTCCTGTACATTGGTTGCTCGACTGTCTTTGTGTGTAGTTTCTTCCAAAAATTCTAGCGTATTTCTTTGCTTATTGACAGAACAGGCTGCGCAGCAATCCCCCCCCCCCCCCCCAGCTTAATCCCAGCCTAATCAACAACCAGTTAGCTGACCTTCAGACTGTGGGAGGAAACCCGCACGGTCACGGGGAGAACATACAAACTCCTCACAGGCAGTGGCGGGAATCGAACCCGGGTCGCCGGTACCATACCGGATCTACCGTGCCACTCGAGAGTTTTTACCATCGGGCAGAGGTGCAGGAGCCTGAAGACACACACTCAGCGATTCAGGAACAGCTTCTTCCCCTCTGCCATCAGGGAGGAGGTACAGGAGCCTGAAGGCACACACTCAGCGATTCAGGAACAGCTTCTTCCCCTCTGCCATCAGGGAGGAGGTACAGGAGCCTGAAGGCACACACTCAGCGATTCAGGAACAGCTTCTTCCCCTCTGCCATCAGGGAGGGGGTACAGGAGCCTGAAGACACACACTCAGTGATTCAGGAACAGCTTCTTCCCCTCGGCCATCAGGGAGGAGGTACAGGAGCCTGAAGGCACACACTCAGCGATTCAGGAACAGCTTCTTCCCCTCTGCCATCAGGGAGGGGGTACAGGAGCCTGAAGACACACACTCAGCGATTCAGGAACAGCTTCTTCCCTCTGCCATCAGGGAGGGGGTACAGGAGCCTGAAGACACACACTCAGTGATTCAGGAACAGCTTCTTCCCCTCGGCCATCAGGGAGGAGGTACAGGAGCCTGAAGACACACACTCAGCGATTCAGGAACAGCTTCTTCCCCTCTGCCATCAGGGAGGGGGTACAGGAGCCTGAAGACACACACTCAACGATTCAGGAACAGCTTCTTCCCCTCTGCCATCAGGGAGGAGGTACAGGAGCCTGAAGACACACACTCAGTGATTCAGGAACAGCTTCTTCCCCTCTGCCATCCAATTTCTGAACGGACATCAAGCCCATGAACACCAACCCACTACTTTTTTAAATTTGTACTTTTGCACTATATCTATGCTGTAATCCACAGTTTTATTTTGTATATTAACATGAATTGCTTTGTACTGCTGCCGCATAGTTAACAAATTTCCCGACGCGATGGTGAAATGATTCTGATTTCTGTTTCCACTTTCACAGGATCTCTCAGAATATCCGGATTGCCGGCAGCTTGTTTGGGATTCTGATCCTCTTCATGCTGACAACGGTGCTGGTGAAGATAACAATAGATCCCCTTTCCTTCTTCGCTGTTACCATGTCTACAATATGGTTCATCAACTGTGAGTACCCAGGACACGTGGCTCTGGTGGTTTGGGTTAGCAGCTGGGCTCCCAGTGGACGAGGGGAGTGGGTCCGATTCCTGGCTAAGGCGGAGTTGTTTTTTCTTTTAAAAAAAAAAGAGCTCGCTCCATTACTTGTGGACTTGTGACCTCATTCCAGGCCGTAAGGAAGGAGTTTACCGACCCCTATTATTAACCGATGGGGTCCGTGGACCCCCCGCTGTAAGGAGAGGTTGTGGTGGCTTGTTTCTGCTGGGAATGAAAGGGTTAACCTATGAGGAGTGTTTGAAGGCTCCGGGCCTGTACTCACTGGAGTTTAGAAGAATGGGGCGGGGGTGGAATCTCAGTGAGACTTACCGAATATTGAAAAACCTACATAAAGTGGATGTGGAGAGGGTATTTCCGTAGCGGGGGGAGTCCAGCACTAGCTTCGGAATAAGGGGACGTCCATTTAGAACGGGTATTTCTTTAGCCCTGGGGGGGGGGGTGAGTTCATTGCCACAAAGGGCTGAGGAGGCCAATTCACCGGGCCTCCCTTCATTTTCTTGTGAGCATTCGCAGAAAATAGAATTTATAAAGAAAAAAACTGTATATAAAAACTTGACAGGTAACCAATGTGCATAAGAATATAAGAAATAGGAGCAGGAGTCAGCCATCCGGCCTATCGAGCCTGCCCGCCATTAAATAAGATCATGGCCGATCTACCCATAAACGCAGCTCCATCCACCTGCCTTTTCCCCATAACCCTGAATTCCCCTTCTTTGTAAAAACCTATCTAATTGTATCTTAAATATATTTAGTGAAGAAACCTCAACTGCTTCCCTGGGCAGAGAACTCCACAGATTCACCACTCTCTGGGAAAAACAGTTTCTCCTCATCTCCGTCCTAAATCTTCTCCCCTGAATCTTGAGGCTGTGTCCCCTGGTTCTAGTCTCACCTACCAGTGGAAACAACTTTCCTACTTCTATCTCATCTATCCCTTTCATAATTTTGTATGTTTCTATAAGATCCCCTCATTCTTCTGAATTCCAGAGAGTATAGTCCCAGGCGACTCAATCTCTCCTCAGCGGTTAACCCCTTCATCCCTGGAATCAACCTGGTGCACCGCCTCCAAAGCCAGTATATCCTTCCTCGAGTAAGGAGACCAGAACTGCACGCAGTTCTCCAGGTGCGGCCTCACCAGTACCCTGTACAGTTGCAGCGTAACCTCCCTGCTCTTCAATTCAATCCCTCTAGCAATGAAGGGCAACGTTCAGTTTGCCTTCTTCATAACCTGTTGCAAGACAGCTTTTTGTGATTCATGAACGGGATTGGACAGGCCAGATGCAGGAAGATTGTTTCCGATCTTGGGGAAGTCCAGAACGAGAGGTCACAATTTAAGGATAAAGGGGAAGCCTTTTAGGACCGAGATGAGGAAAAACTTCTTCACACAGAGAGTGGTGAATCTGTGGAATTCTCTGCCACAGGAAACAGTTGAGGCCGGTTCATTGGCTATATTTAAGAGGAAGTTAGATGTGGCCCTTGTGGCTAAAGGGATCAGGGGGTATGGAGAGAAAGCAGGTACAGGGTTCTGAGTTGGATGATCAGCCATGATCATACTGAATGGCGGTGCAGGCTCGAAGGGCCGAATGGCCTACTCCTGCACCTATTTTCTATGTTTCTATGAACGAGCACTCCCCTCTGCACATCAGCGCGTGCAAATGAGAAAATTATAGCGAGAACACGAGTTGTAAAAGAGTGTCGTCATCCCCCGCCCACGGAAGGGAGTCTGTGGGATCGACTCGGTGTCGGGGTGAGTGAGGTTGTCCACGACGGTCCAGGAGCCCCGATGGTTGTAGGGGAATAACTGTTCCCGACGGGACAATGTACAATGACCAGTTAACCTACTAACCGGCACCTCTTTGGACTGCGGGAGGAAACCGGAGCACCCGGAGGTAACCCACAGGGTCGCGGGGACAACGTATAGGCTGAGAGTCCAGGGACGCTAGAATTCCCAAGTTCAAGTTCAAAAACCAGTCGACCATGACTGTGTATGCAGCTAAACGAAACACCATTCCTCAAAAGTTCAATTATCATTCAACCATAACTATACATATATCTTAACATAGATCTAGGAGTCCTTGTTCATCAGTCACGGAAGGTGAATGAGCAAGTGCAGCAGGCAGTGAAGAAGGCTAATGGAATGTTGACCTTTATTACAAAGGGAATTGAGTACAAGAGCAAGGAAATCCTCTTGCATTTGTACAGAGCCCTGGTGAGACCACACCTGGAGTATTGTGTACAGTTTTGGTCTCCAGGGTTAAGGAAGGACTTCCTGGCTGTGGAGGAAGTGCAGCGTAGATTCACAAGGTTAATTCCTGGATGTCAGGACTGTCTTATGCAGAGGTTAGAGAGACTGGTCTTGTACACGCTGGAATTAAGGAGATTGAGAGGGGATCTGATTGCAACATATAAGATTATTAAGGGTTTGGACAAGATAGAGGCAGGAAATATGTTCCAGATGCTGGGAGAGTCCAGTACCAGAGGGCATGGTTTGAGAATAAGGGGTAGGTCATTTAGGACAGAGTTAAGGAAAAACTTCTTCTCCAGAGAGTTGTGGGGTCTGGAATGCACTGCCTCGGAAGGCAGTGGAGGCCAATTCTCTGGATGCTTTCAAGAAGGAGCTAGATGGATAGGGAAATCAAGGGATACGGGGACAAGGCAGGAACGGGGTATTGATAGTAGATGATCAGCCATGATCTCAAAATGGCGGTGCAGGCTCGAAGGGCCAAATGGTCTACCTCTGCACCTATTG
>NW_026779269.1:0-127686 GCF_030144855.1 Hypanus sabinus
AGAGTCATAAATGAAAGTACAACACAACACAGACCCTTCGGCCCACACAGTCTATGCTGATCCATTTAACGCGCCTGCTGCCTCCGATCTGCCCCGGGACCATCACCCTCCAGACCCTGCCAACCGTGTACCGATACAAATGTCCCTCAAACTTCCAAATCAGGCTGGAACGGAGTGCTGGCGCCGCCAACCTTTCCCTCGATCTGTCGGCCCTCTGAGTGAAGAAAATTCCCCTCCAGCTCACATTTACCCAGTCTATACCCTCATCATCCTGTACACCCCCCCCCCTCAAATACCCTCTCAATCTTCTACCTTCCGAGGAATAAAGGAGACATTTGTACAATCTGACCTGTTTCTGTGTTGTGGTTTTGTGTCATAATCCGGATTTCATTAGGGAGATTAAGAGAAAGGAACCCTTAGGGATCGGCGATCACAATAGGATTGAATTCACACTGCAGTCTGAGAGGGAGAAGCGTCCAGGAGTCTCTTAAAAGACCCTCTCGTATCCCCCCAAACCCACCGTCGCCGGCAGCCCATTCCACACACTCACCACTCTCTGAGTGAAAAATTTACCCCCGACATCCCCTCTGTACCTGCTCCCCAGCACCTTAAACCTGTGTCCTCTCGTGGCAACCATTTCAGCCCCGGGAAAAAGCCTCTGACTATCCACACCATCAATGCCTCTCATCATCTCGTACCCCTCTATCGGGTCACCTCTCACCCTCCGTCGCTCCGAGAAAAGGCCGAGTTCACTCAACCTATTCTCACAGGGCACGCTCCCCAATCCAGGCAACATCCTTGTAAATCTCCTCCGCACCCTTTCTATGGTTTCCACGTCCTTCCTGTAGTGAGGCGACCAGAACTGAGCACAGTACTCCAAGTGGGGTCTGACCAGGGTCCTATAGAGCTGTAACATTACCTCTCGGCTCCTAAACTCAATCCAGGCAACATCCTTGTAAATCTCCTCCGCACCCTTTCTATGGTTTCCATGTCCTTCCTGTAGTGAGGCGACCAGAACTGAGCACAGTACTCCAAGTGGGGTCTGACCAGGGTCCTATAGAGCTGTAACATTACCCCTCGGCTCCTAAACTCAATCCAGGCAACATCCTTGTAAATCTCCTCCACACCCTTTCTATGGTTTCCACGTCCTTCCTGTAGTGAGGCGACCAGAACTGAGCACAGTACTCCAAGTGGGGTCTGACCAGGGTCCTATAGAGCTGTAACATTACCTCTCGGCTCCTAAACTCAATCCAGGCAACATCCTTGTAAATCTCCTCCGCACCCTTTCTATGGTTTCCACGTCCTTCCTGTAGTGAGGCGACCAGAACTGAGCACAGTACTCCAAGTGGGGTCTGACCAGGGTCCTATAGAGCTGTAACATTACCCCTCGGCTCCTAAACTCAATCCAGGCAACATCCTTGTAAATCTCCTCCGCACCCTTTCTATGGTTTCCACGTCCTTCCTGTAGTGAGGCGACCAGAACTGAGCACAGTACTCCAAGTGGGGTCTGACCAGGGTCCTATAGAGCTGTAACATTACCTCTCGGCTCCTAAACTCAATCCAGGCAACATCCTTGTAAATCTCCTCCGCACCCTTTCTATGGTTTCCACGTCCTTCCTGTAGTGAGGCGACCAGAACTGAGCACAGTACTCCAAGTGGGGTCTGACCAGGGTCCTATAGAGCTGTAACATTACCTCTCGGCTCCTAAACTCAATCCCACGATCGATGAAGGCCAACGCACCGTCCGCCTTCTTAACCACAGAGTCAACCTGCGCAGCTGCTTTGAGCGTCCTATGGACTCGGACCCCAGGATCCCTCTGATCCTCCACACTGACAAGAGTCTTACCATTAATACTATATTCTGGCATCATAGTTGACCTACCAAAATGAATCAGCTCTCACTTCTCTGGGTTGAACTCCATCTGCCACCTCTCAGATGGTCAGATAACGTGTGTACCCGCAGGGTCCTGCGGCTCCGGAGACGCAGAAGGTCCTTCAAGAAGGGTTAAACTTTAATTTGCAAATCAAAGCTGAGACGGTCATCGAGCTCGTCGCTGATCGCCCACCGATCCTTGTACATGGCATTTTTTATAGCAATCTCCTGGTCCAGTTGCATTAGCACATGTAATCGATCTATAGTTGTGTGCTTCACGTACCACACGTACATCATGTTCCTATCAATCCTGTTCTAATCTGCATCTCTTAGCTACCTCTCATTAACGCACCATTGTCTTCTACATTCCTAAGATTTCATTCTACATGCATAGCAAATAATTGACTTCATAGTTAAAAGTTATACTTTTATCCTCTTTTGTACTCCGATACGCCCCTGGGCATTCCACAGGGCAGGAGAGGATTTGAGGTGTTTCCTAACCGGCTGACCTGAGGGAGCGCACGGATTTGAGGGGGGACGGACTATGCTCAGACAGAGGGGGATAGATAGAGTTGACGTGGATTGGCATTTTTCCATTGAGAGTAGCGGAGATTCAAACAAGAGGACACGAAGAGTTGGGAATAAGGGGGCAAAAGTTTAGGGGTAACACAAGGGGGAATTTCTTCACTCGGAGAGTGGTAGCTGTGTGGAACGAGCTTCCAGTAGAAGTGGCAGAGGCAGGTTCCGTATTGACATTTGAAGTAAAATTGAATCGGTGATTATAAACCTGATTGTGAAATTCAAACACAGCGAGGTAGTGTTTTAGGGTTCAGTGCCCATTCAGAGATCTGACGGCCGAGGGGAAGAAGCTGTTCCCGAATGGCCGAGTGTGTGCCCGCAGGCTCCTGTGCCTCCTCCCCGACGGTGGCAATGAGAAGAGGGCGCGCCCCTGGGCAACGCGGGTCCTCGGTGACGGACGCCGCCTTTTTGAGGCACCGCTCCTTGAAGACGTCCTGGACGTCGGGCAGGCTGGTGCCCACGATAGGGTTAACAACTCTCTGATCTTGTGCAGAGGCCACTCCCCACCCTTCCCGATGCCAGACGGTGACACAGGCAATTAGAGTTCCCTCCCCTGTATACCTGCAGAAACTTGCAAAGTTGGCATTCATTCCAAGGGGAGAAGAATATTAAAGAGGACGTGGTGCCATCTCCATTGAGAGTAGGGGAGATTCAAACAAGAGGACATGAGTTGAGAGTTAGGGGGCAAAAGTTTAGGGTTAACACGAGGGGGAGTTTCTTCACTCAGAGAGTGGTAGCTGTGTGGAACGAGCTTCCAGTAGAAGTGGTGGAGGCAGGTTCGGTATTGTCATTTAAAGTAAAATTGGATAGGTATATGGACAGGAAAGGAATGGAGGGTTATGGGCTGAGTGCGGGTCGGTGGGACTAGATGAGAGTAAGAGTTCGGCACGGACTAGAAGGGCTGAGACGGCCTGTTTCCGTGCTGTAATTGTGATATGGTTATATGGGCCAGTGGGACTAGGTGAGAGTCAGCGTTCGGCACAGACTAGAAGGGCCGAGATGGCCTGTTTCCGTGTGTAATTGTGATATGGTTATATGGGCCAGTGGGACTAGGTGAGAGTAACCGTTCTGCATGGACTAGAAGGGCCGAGATGGCCTGTTTCCGTGTGTAATTGTGATATGGTTATACGGGCCAGTGGGACTAGGTGAGAGTAAGCGTTCGGCACGGACTAGAAGGGCCGAAATGGCCTGTTTCCGTGTGTAATTGTGATATGGTTATATGGGCCAGTGGGACTAGGTGAGAGTAAGCGTTCGGCACGGACTAGGAGGGCCGAGATGGCCTGTTTCCGTGCTGTAATTGTGATATGGTTATATGGGCCAGTGGGACTAGGTGAGAGTAAGCGTTCGGCACGGACTAGAAGGGCCGAGATGGCCTGTTTCCGTGTGTAATTGTGATATGGTTATATGGGCCAGTGGGACTAGGTGAGAGTAAGCATTCGGCACGGACTAGAAGGGCCGAGATGGCCTGTTTCCGTGTGTAATTGTGATATGGTTATATGGGCCAGTGGGACTAGGTGAGAGTAAGTGTTCGGCACGGACTAGAAGGGCCGAGACGGCCTGTTTCCGTGCTGTAATTGTGATATGGTTATATGGGCCAGTGGGACTAGGTGAGAGTCAGTGTTCGGCACGGACTAGAAGGGCCGAGATGGTCTGTTTCTGTGCTGTAATTGTGATATGGTTATATGGGCCAGTGGGACTAGGTGAGAGTAAGCGTTCGGCACGGACTAGAAGGGCCGAGATGGCCTGTTTCCGTGTGTAATTGTGATATGGTTATATGGGCCAGTGGGACTAGGTGAGAGTCAGCGTTCGGCACGGACTAGAAGGGCCGAGACGGCCTGTTTCCGTGTGTAATTGTGATATGGTTATATGGGCCAGTGGGACTAGGTGAGAGTAAGCGTTCGGCACGGACTAGAAGGGCCGAGATGGCCTGTTTCCGAGCTGTAATTGTGATATGGTTATATGGGCCAGTGGGACTAGGTGAGAGTAAGCGTTAGGCACGGACTAGAAGGGCCGAGATGGCCTGTTTCCGTGCTGTAATTGTTATACGGTCATTGCAGAGAGTCCAGAGGAGGTTAACGGGGATGATTCCGGGAAGGAAGGGGTTAACGGACGACGAGGATCAGATGACAGATGAAGAGGGAACCTTATTTGTCCCGGAAGTAATCATTGCCGAATTAAATTGACTGCATTTGTTCCATCCTTTCCCACACGCGAGGAGTTTTTTTTAAAGAATAAATCTTCCCGTTCCTCCTCCGCCTGAGCGTTCAATTCGCAGTCATTCGCAATGAATATGATGTCCGACAGTCAGCCATGGACAGAAAGTTGTACCAGCGTGGATTAATCGGCCTGCTGGAGGAGGCTGTCCCGGAGCCCGCCGGTCCTGGCTTTTCAGCTGCAGGACCGTTTCCCGGACGGTAGCAGCCCGAGCAGTTTGAGGTTGGGGTGACTCGGGGGCCCCCAGTGATCCTTCGGGCCCCTGTTTTACACACCTGTCTCTGTAAACGTCCTGAATGGTGGGAGGTCCGCACTCTACATTGTCCAAGGCGTTGGCGAGGCCGAATTTGGAGTATTGTGCAGGACTGTCACATGTTGAAAGATTGGAGTGACTGGGTATGCTGGCCTTTATAACAAGAGGAGTTGAGTATAGGAGTAAAGAGATCCTTCTGCAGCTGTACAGGGCCCTGGTGAGACCCCACCTGGAGTATTGTGTGCAGTTTTGGTCTCCAAATTTGAGGAAGGACATTCTTGCTATTGAGGGAGTGCAGCGTAGGTTCACGAGGTTAATTCCCGGAATGGCGGGACTGTCATATGTTGAAAGATGGGAGCGACTGGGCTTGTATACATTGGAATTTAGAAGGATGAGAGGGGATCTGATTGAAACACATAAGATTATTAAGGGATTGGACACGCTGGAGGCAGGAAGCATGTTCCCGCTGATGGGTGAGTCCAGAACCAGAGGCCACAGTTTAAGAATGAGGGGTCGGCCATTTAGAACAGAGATGCGGATAAACTTTTTCACCCAGAGAGTGGTGGATCTGTGGAATGCTCTGCCCCAGAAGGCAGTGGAGGCCAAGTCTCTGGATGCATTCAAGAGAGAGTTAGATAGAGCTCTTATAGATAGCGGGGTTAAGGGATATGGGGAGAGGGCAGGAACGGGGTACTGATTGTGGACGATCAGCCGGGATCACAGTGAATGGCGGTGCTGGCTCGAAGGGCCGAATGGCCGACTCCTGCACCTACCGTCTGTTGTCTATTGAGCTGCGGGACCGTTTCACGGACAGTAGCAGTCGGAGCAGTTTGAGGTTAGGGTGACTCAGGGCCCCCAGTGATCCTTCGGGCCCCTGTTTTACACTCCTGTCTCTGTAAACCACCTGAATGGTGGGAGGTTGGCACTCTGCAGATGCGCTGGGCTGTCCGCGCCCCGTGATCGATGGAGGGAGGCGCGGTTCCCGTACCGGGCGGCGATACAGGCTGCTCTCGACCGCGCCCCTGGAGCAAGTCCTCCGGATCCGGTTTCAAAGGTTACGTTTAACGTCAGGGAGATGTATACGATCTGGATCCTGAAATCTCACCGCCTCGACTGTCAAGATGAAGCCACACTCAGGCTGGAGGAACAACACCTTATATACCGGCCGGGTAGCCCCCAACCTGATGGCATGAACATTGACTTCTCCAACTCCTGTTAATGCCCCTCCTCCCCTTCTTACAGACAATAGGTGCAGAAGTAGACCATTCGGCCCCTCGAGCCTGCACCGCCATTCTGAGATCATGGCTGATCATCTACTATCAATACCCGGTTCCTGCCTTGTCCCCATATCCCTTGATTCCCCTATCCATCAGATACCTATCTAGCTCCTTCTTGAAAGCATCCAGAGAATTGGCCTCCACTGCCTTCCGAGGCAGTGCATTCCAGACCCCCACAACTCTCTGGGAGAAGAAGTTTCTCCTTAACTCTGTTCTAAATGACCTACCCCTTATTCTCAAACCATGCCCTCTGGTACTGGACTCTCCCAGCATCTGGAACATATTTCCTGCCTCTATCTTGTCCGATCCCTTAATAAACTTATATGTTGCAATCAGATCCCCTCTCAATCTCCTTAATTCCAGCGTGTACAAGCCCAGTCTCTCTAACCTCTCTGCGTAAGACAGTCCGGACATCCCAGGAATTAACCTGGTGAATCTACGCTGCACTTCCTCTACAGCCAGAGTGTCCTTCCTTAACACTGGAGACCAAAACTGTACACAATACTCCAGGTGTGGTCTCACCAGGGCCCTGTACAAATGCAAGAGGATTTCCTTGCTCTTGTACTCAATTCCCTTTGTAATAAAGGCCACCATTCCATCAGAGAGGAGGGGGTCAGGACGGACATCCCAGGGATTAACCTGGTGAATCCACACTGCACTTCCTCTTACCCCATCCCTGAAATATTTGGTTTTTTCCTCCATTTTTTTCTCTCTCTCTGCCCATCACTCTGCCTGTTCTCCATTTCACTGCGGTGCCCCCCCCCACCCGCTTCTTTCCCCCGAGGCCTCCCGTCCCATGATCCTTTCCCCTCTCCGGCTCTACATCCCTTTTGCCAATCACCTTTCCGGCTCTCAGCTCTACCCTACGCCCTCCGCTCTTCTCCAATGGGACTGTCCAAACAACCAGCATCTGGGACTCTGGTCTAACCAGCATCATCTGGGACTGTCCCAACAACCAGCATCTGGGACCCTGGTCTAACCAGCATCATCTGGGACTGTCCAAACAACCAGCATCTGGGACTCTGGTCTAACCAGCATCATCTGGGACTGTCCCAACCATCAACATCTGGGACCCTGGTCTAACCAGCATCATCTGGGACTGTCCAAACAACCAGCATCTGGGACTCTGGTCTAACCAGCATCATCTGGGACTGTCCCAACCATCAACATCTGGGACTCTGGTCTAACCAGCATCATCTGGGACTGTCCCAACCATCAACATCTGGGACTCTGGTCTAACCAGCATCATCTGGGACTGTCCCAACCATCAACATCTGGGACCCTGGTCTAACCAGCATCATCTGGGACTGTCCCAACCATCAACATCTGGGACTCTGGTCTAACCAGCATCATCTGGGACTGTCCCAACCATCAACATCTGGGACTCTGGTCTAACCAGCATCATCTGGGACTGTCCCAACCATCAACATCTGGGACTCTGGTCTAACCAGCATCATCTGGGACTGTCCCAACAACCAGCATCTGGGACTCTGGTCTAACCAGCATCATCTGGGACTGTCCCAACCATCAACATCTGGGACCCTGGTCTAACCAGCATCATCTGGGACTGTCCAAACAACCAGCATCTGGGACTCTGGTCTAACCAGCATCATCTGGGACTGTCACAACCATCAACATCTGGGACCCTGGTCTAACCAGCATCATCTGGGACTGTCCCAACAACCAGCATCTGGGACTCTGGTCTAACCAGCATCATCTGGGACTGTCCCAACCATCAACATCTGGGACTCTGGTCTAACCAGCATCATCTGGGACTGTCCCAACCATCAACATCTGGGACCCTGGTCTAACCAGCATCATCTGGGACTGTCCCAACCATCAACATCTGGGACCCTGGTCTAACCAGCATCATCTGGGACTGTCCCAACCATCAACATCTGGGACTCTGGTCTAACCAGCATCATCTGGGACTGTCCCAACCATCAACATCTGGGACCCTGGTCTAACCAGCATCATCTGGGACTGTCCCAACAACCAGCATCTGGGACTCTGGTCTAATCAGCATCATCTGGGACTGTCACAACAACCAGCATCTGGGACTCTGGTCTAACCAGCATCATCTGGGACTGTCCCAACCATCAACATCTGGGACCCTGGTCTAACCAGCATCATCTGGGACTGTCCCAACAACCAGCATCTGGGACTCTGGTCTAACCAGCATCATCTGGGACTGTCCCAACCATCAACATCTGGGACTCTGGTCTAACCAGCATCATCTGGGACTGTCCAAACAACCAGCATCTGGGACCCTGGTCTAACCAGCATCATCTGGGACTGTCCCAACCATCAACATCTGGGACTCTGGTCTAACCAGCATCATCTGGGACTGTCCCAACAACCAGCATCTGGGACTCTGGTCTAACCAGCATCATCTGGGACTGTCCCAACCATCAACATCTGGGACTCTGGTCTAACCAGCATCATCTGGGACTGTCCCAACCATCAACATCTGGGACCCTGGTCTAACCAGCATCATCTGGGACTGTCCCAACCATCAACATCTGGGACTCTGGTCTAACCAGCATCATCTGGGACTGTCCCAACAACCAGCGTCTTCTCCGATCATTGCGCATTTCCCCCTTCCCCCCCCGCCCCCCACTTTCATATATCTTACTATTTTCCCTTTCGGTTAGTCCTGACGAAGGGTCTCGGCCCGAAACGTCGACAGCGCTTCTCCCTGTAGATGCTGCCCGGCCTGCTGTGTTCAACCAGCATTGTGTGTGTGTAGTCGTTGGAATTTCCAGCGTCTGCAGATTTCCTGGTGTTTGATGGATCCTAAGCTGCTTTTTCTCCGCAGACGTAGAAACCCACAGCACAATGCAGGCCCTTCAGCCCACAAAACTGTGCCGAACACGTCCCTGGGAAATTGCTGAGATGACCCATAAGCCCTCTATCTCACTCAGCCCCACGTAACTACCCAAAAGCCTCTTAAAAGACCCTACGAAAAGAGAGGCGAGCCCCCACCGCCCCAAAGAAAGAAAGAAAGGACAGTTAAATGACAAACCACAGACTATGTCTAAGGCAAAGAGAGGTGTCCAACACCAAACCCAAGGCGTTTACAGACCCCGAGAACTCCTCGGTGAGGTCTGCAGGGGTTAGCCCGTCTCCGTTGCCCCTGTGGACCACAACCGGCCCCCTTGCCTTCGCTACGTTGAGGGGGACGTTCTCTTCCTGACCCCGCTGGGTCAGGGGCGGAGAAATCATCACCGCAGGCCGCCTCCTTCTTATCTGACATTCGGCAAAATCGGCAGGTTTCGGCATCCAGGCGCACCCCCCCCGATACCCCGATTCCCCGGGACGACCGGCCTCGAAGACAACGGGGAAACGCGGCACCACAGGTGGAAGTAACGGCGATGGAGGGCGGGTGAGGGATGGAGGGCATGGGAAAGTTATCGCACATCCGTACCCACGGGTGTAGCACCAATGAGACTCCCCCACTACAGGGAACATCCACTCCACATCCACTCTATCTGTGTCCTCTGGTCCTAGACTCCCCCAATACAGGAAACATCCTCTCCACATCCACTCTATCTGTGTCCTCTGGTCCTAGACTCCCCCACCACAGGAAACATCCTCTCCACATCCACTCTATCTGTGTCCTCTGGTTCTAGACTCCCCCACTATAGGAAACATCCTCTCCACATCCACTCTATCTGTGTCCTCTGGTCCTAGACTCCCCCACTACAGGAAACATCCTCCCCACATCCACTCTATCAGTGTCTTCTGGACCTAGACTCCCCCACGATAGGAAACATCCTCTCCACATCCACTCTATCTGTGTCCTCTGGTCCAAGACTCCCCCGATATAGGAAACATCCTCTCCACATCCACTCTATCTGTGTCCTCTGGTCCTTGACTCCCCCACTACAGGAAACATCCTCTCAACATCCACTCTATCTGTGTCCTCTGGTCCTAGACTCACCCACTACAGGAAACATCCTCTCAACATCCACTCTATCTGTGTCCTCTGGTCCTAGACTCCCCCACCAGGGGAAACATCCTCTCCACATCCACTCTATCTGTGTCCCCTGGTCATAGACTCCCCCACTACAGGAAACATCCTCTCCGCATCCACTCTGTCTGTGTCCTCTGGTCCTAGACTCCCCCACTACAGGAAACATCCTCTCCACATCCACTCTATCTGTGTCCTCTGGTCCTAGACTCCCCCACTACAGGAAACATCCTCTCCGCATCCACACTATCTGTGTCCTCTGGTCCTAGACTCCCCCACTGCAGTAAACATCCTCTCCACATCCACTCTATCTGTGTCCTCTGGTCCTAGACTCCCCCACGATAGGAAACATCCTCTCCACATCCACTCTATCTGTGTCTTCTGGCCCTAGACTCCCCCACGATAGGAAACATCCTCTCCACATCCACTCTATCTGTGACCTCTGGCCCTAGACTCCCCCACTACAGGAAACATCCTCTCCACATCCACTCTATCTGTGTCCTCTGGTCCTAGACTCCCCCACTACAGGAAACATCCTCTCAACATCCACTCTATCTGTGTCCTCGGGTCCTAGACTCACCCACTACAGGAAACATCCTCTCAACATCCACTCTATCTGTGTCCTCTGGTCCTAGACTCCCCCACCAGGGGAAACATCCTCTCCACATCCACTCTATCTGTGTCCCCTGGTCATAGACTCCCCCACTACAGGAAACATCCTCTCCGCATCCACACTATCTGTGTCCTCTGGTCCTAGACTCCCCCACTACAGGAAACATCCTCTCCACATCCACTCTATCTGTGTCCTCTGGTCCTAGACTCCCCCACTACAGGAAACATCCTCTCCACAGCCACTCTATCTGTGTACTCTGGTCCGAAACTACCCACTGCAGTAAACATCCTCTCCACATCCACTCTATCTGTGTCATCTGGTCCTTGACTCCCCCACTACAGGAAACATCCTCTCCACATCCACTCTATCTGTGTCTTCTGGACCTAGACACCCCACGATAGGAAACATCCTCTCCACATCCACTCTATCTGTGACCTCTGGCCCTAGACTCCCCCACTATAGGAAACATCCTCTCCACATCCACTCTATCTGTGTCCTCTGGTCCTAGACTCCCCCACTACAGGAAACATCCTCTCCACATCCACTCTATCTGTGTCCTCTGGTCCTAGACTCCCCCACTACAGGAAACATTCTCTCCACATCCACACTATCTGTGTCCTCTGGTCCTAGAACCCCCGCCCCCACTATAGGAAACATCCTCTCCACATCCACTCTATCTGTGTTCTTTGGTCCTATACTCCCCCACTACAGGAAACATCCTCTCCACATCCACTCTATCTGTGTCCTCTGGTCCTAGACTCCCCCACTACAGGAAACATCCTCTCCACATTCACTCTATCTGTGTCCTCTGGTCCTAGACTCCCCCACTATAGGAAACATCCTCTCCACATACACTCTATCTGTGTCCTCTGGTCCTAGACTCCCCCACTATAGGAAACATCCTCTCCACATACACTCTATCTGTGTCCTCTGGTCCTAGACTCCCCCACTATAGGAAACATCCTCTCCACATACACTCTATCTGTGTCCTCTGGTCCTAGACTCCCCCACTACAGGAAACATCCTCTCCACATCCACTCTGTCTGTGTCCTCTGGTCCTAGACTCCCTCACTACAGGAAACATCCTCTCCACATCCATTCTGTCTGTGTCCTCTGGTCCTAGACTCCCACACTACAGGAAACATCCTCTCCACATCCACTCTATCTGTGTCCTCTGGTCCCAGACACCCCCACTATAGGAAACATCCTCTCCACATCCACTCTATCTGTGTCCTCTGGTCCTAGACTCCCCCACTATAGGAAACATCCTCTCCACATCCACTCTATCTGTGTCCTCTGGTCCTAGACTCCCCCACTACAGGAAACATCCTCTCCACATCCACTCTGTCTGTGTCCTCTGGTCCTAGACTCCCCCACTATAGGAAACATCCTCTCCACATCCACTCTATCTGTGTCCTCTGGTCCTAGACTCCCCCACTATAGGAAACGTCCTCTCCACATCCACTCTATCTGTGTCCTCTGGCCCTAGACTCCCCCACTACAGGAAACATCCTCTCCACATCCACTCTGTCTGTGTCCTCTTGCCTTAGTCTCCCCCACTATAGGAAACATCCTCTCCACATCCACTCTATCTATGTCCTCCGGTCCTAGACTCCCCGACTATTGGAAATATCCTCTCCGCATCCACTCTATCTGTGTCCTCTGGCCCTAGACTCCCCCACTACAGGAAACATCCTCTCCACATCCACTCTATCTATGTCCTCTGGTCCTAGACTCCCCGACTATTGGAAATATCCTCTCCACATCCACTCTATCTGTGTCCTCTGTTCCTAGACTCCCCCACTGTAGGAAACGTCCTCTCCACATCCACTCTATCTGTGTCCTCTGGTCCTATACTCCCCCACTACAGGAAACATCCTCTCCACATCCACTCTATCTGTGTCCTCTGGTCCAAGACTCCCCCACTATAGGAAACACCCTCTCCACATCCACTCTATCTGTGTCCTCTGCTCCTAGACTCCCCCACTACAGGAAACATCCTCTCCGCATCCACTCTATCTGTGTCCTCTGGTCCTAGACTCCCCCACTATAGGAAACGTCCTCTCCACATCCACTCTATCTGTGTCCTCTGGTCCTAGACTCCCTGACTACAGGAAACATCCTCTCCACATCCACTCTATCAGTGTCCTCTGGTCCTAGACACCCCACTACAGGAAACATCCTCTCAACATCCACTCTATCAGTGTCCTCTGGTCCTAGACTCCCCACTACAGGAAACATCCTCTCCACATTCACTCTATCTGTGTCCTCTGGCCCTAGACTCCCCCACTACAGGAAACATCCTCTCCACATCCACTCTGTCTGTGTCCTCTTGCCTTAGTCTCCCCCACTATAGGAAACATCCTCTCCACATCCACTCTATCTGTGTTCTCTGGTCCTAGGCTCCCCCACTACAGGAAATATCCTCTCCACATCCACTCTATCTGTGTCCTCTGGTCCTAGACTCCCCCACTACAGGAAACATCCTCTCCACATCCACTCTATCTATGTCCTCTGGTCCTAGACTCCCCGACTATTGGAAATATCCTCTCCACATCCACTCTATCTGTATCCTCTGTTCCTAGACTCCCCCACTGTAGGAAACGTCCTCTCCAGATCCACTGTATCTGTGTCCTCTGGTCCTATACTCCCCCACTACAGGAAACATCCTCTCCACATCCACTCTATCTGTGTCCTCTGGTCCTAGACTCCCCCACTATAGGAAACACCCTCTCCACATCCACTCTATCTGTGTCCTCTGGTCCTAGACTCCCCCACTACAGGAAACATCCTCTCCGCATCCACTCTATCTGTGTCCTCTGGTCCTAGACTCCCCCACTATAGGAAACGTCCTCTCCACATCCACTCTATCTGTGGCCTCTGGTCCTAGACTCCCCCACTACAGGAAACACCCTCTCCACATCCACTCTATCTGTGTCCTCTGGTCCTAGACTCCCTGACTACAGGAAACATCCTCTCCACATCCACTGTATCAGTGTCCTCTGGTCCTAGACTCCCCACTACAGGAAACATCCTCTCCGCATCCACTCTATCTGTGTCCTCTGTTCCTAGACTCCCCGACTACAGGAAACATCCTCTCCACATCCACTCTATCTGTGTCCTCTGGTCCTAGACTCCCCCACTATAGGAAACATCCTCTCCACATCCACTCTATCTGTGTCCTCTGGTCCTAGACTCCCCCACTATAGGAAACGTCCTCTCCACATCCACTCTATCTGTGTCCTCTGGTCCTAGACGCCCCCACTGCAGGAAACACCCTCTCCACATCCACTCTATCAGTGTCCTCTGGTCCTAGACTCCCCACTACAGGAAACATCCTCTCCGCATCCACTCTATCTGTGTCCTCTGTTCCTAGACTCCCCGACTACAGGAAACATCCTCTCCACATCCACTCTATCTGTGTCCTCTGGTCCTAGACTCCCCCACTACAGGAAACATCCTCTCCGCATCCACTCTATCTGTGTCCTCTGTTCCTAGACTCCCCGAATACAGGAAACATCCTCTCCACATCCACTCTATCTGTGTCCTCCGGTCATAGACTCCCACACTAAAGGAAACATCCTCTCCACATCCACGCTATCTGTGTCCTATGGTCATAGTCTCCCCAACTACAGGAAACATTCTCTCCACATCCACTCTGTCTGTGTCCTCTGGTCCTAGACTCCCCGACTACAGGAAACATCCTCTCCACATCCACTCTATCAGTGTCCTCTGGTCCTAGACTCCCCACTACAGGAAACATCCTCTCCACATCCACTCTATCAGTGTCCTCTGGTCCTAGACTCCCCCACAACAGGAAACATCCTCTCCACATCCACTCTATCTGTGTTCTCTGGTCCTAGACTCCCCACTACAGGAAACATCCTCTCCGCATCCACTCTATCTGTGTCCTCTGTTCCTAGACTCCCCGACTACAGGAAACATCCTCTCCACATCCACTCTATCTGTGTCCTCTGGTCCTAGACTCCCCCACTATAGGAAACATCCTCTCCACATTCACTCTATCTGTGCCCTCTGGTCCTAGACTCCCCCACTACAGGAAACATCCTCTCCACATCCACTCTATCTGTGTCCTCCAGTCATAGACTCCCACACTACAGGAAACATCCTCTCCACATCCACTCTATCTGTGTCCTCTGGTCCTAGACTCCCCCACTATAGGAAACGTCCTCTCCACATCCAGTCTATCTGTGTCCTCTGGTCCTAGACGCACCCACTACAGGAAACACCCTCTCCACATCCAATCTATCAGTGTCCTCTGGTCCTAGACTCCCCACTACAGGAAACATCCTCTCCGCATCCACTCTATCTGTGTCCTCCAGTCATAGACTCCCCCACTATAGGAAACATCCTCTCCACATCCACTCTGTCTGTGTACTCTGGTCCTAGACTCCCCCACTACAGGAAACATCCTCTCCACATCCACTCTATCTGTGTCCTCTGGTCCTAGACTCCCCCACTACAGGAAACATCCTCTCCACATCCACTCTATCTGTGTCCTCCGGTCATAGACTCCCACACTACAGGAAACATCCTCTCCACATCCACTCTATCTGTGTCCTCTGGTCCTAGACTCCCCCACTATAGGAAACGTCCTCTCCACATCCACTCTATCTGTGTCCTCTGGTCCTAGACTCCCCACTATAGGAAACATCCTCTCCACATCCACTCTATCAGTGTCCTCTGGTCCTAGACTCCCCCTCTACAGGAAACATCCTCTCCAAATCCACTCTATCTGTGTCCTCTGGTCCTGGACTCCCTCACTATAGGAAACATCCTCTCCACATCCACTCTATCTGTGCCCTCTGGTCCTAGACTCCCCCACTACAGGAAACATCTTCTCCACATCCACTCTATCTGTGTCCTCTGGTCCTTTACTCCTCCACTATAGGAAACATCCTCTCCACATCCACTCTATCTGTGTCCTCTGGTCCTGGACTCCCTCACTATAGGAAACATCCTCTCCACATCCACTCTATCTGTGCCCTCTGGTCCTAGACTCCCCCACTACAGGAAACATCTTCTCCACATCCACTCTATCTGTGTCCTCCGGTCATAGACTCCCACACTACAGGAAACATCCTCTCCACATCCACTCTATCTGTGTCCTCTGGTCCTAGACTCCCCCACTATAGGAAACGTCCTCTCCACATCCACTCTATCTGTGTCCTCTGGTCCTAGACTCCCCACTATAGGAAACATCCTCTCCACATCCACTCTATCTGTGGTCCTAGACTCCCCCACTACAGGAAACATCCTCTCCACATCCACTCTATCTGTGTCCTCTGGACCTAGACTCCCCCACTATAGGAAACATCCTCTCCACATCCACTCTATCTGTGTCCTCTGGTCCTAGACTCCCCCACTACAGGAAACATCCTCTCCACATCCACTCTATCTGTGTCCTCTGTTGCTAGACTCCCCCATGATAGGAAACATCCTCTCCACATCCACTCTATCTGTGTCCTCCGGTCCTTGACTCCCCCACTACAGGAAATATCCTCTCCACATCCACTCTATCTGTGTCCTCTGGTCCTAGACTCCCCCACTGCAGGAAACATCCTCTCCACATCCACTCTATCTGTGTCCTCTTGTCCTAGACTCCCCCTCTACAGGAAACATCCTCTCCAAATCCACTCTATCTGTGTCCTCTGGTCCTGGACTCCCTCACTATAGGAAACATCCTCTCCACATCCACTCTATCTGTGCCCTCTGGTCCTAGACTCCCCCACTACAGGAAACATCTTCTCCACATCCACTCTATCTGTGTCCTCTGGTCCTTTACTCCTCCACTATAGGAAACATCCTCTCCACATCCACTCTATCTGTGTCCTCTGGTCCTGGACTCCCTCACTATAGGAAACATCCTCTCCACATCCACTCTATCTGTGCCCTCTGGTCCTAGACTCCCCCACTACAGGAAACATCTTCTCCACATCCACTCTATCTGTGTCCTCCGGTCATAGACTCCCACACTACAGGAAACATCCTCTCCACATCCACTCTATCTGTGTCCTCTGGTCCTAGACTCCCCCACTATAGGAAACGTCCTCTCCACATCCACTCTATCTGTGTCCTCTGGTCCTAGACTCCCCACTATAGGAAACATCCTCTCCACATCCACTCTATCTGTGGTCCTAGACTCCCCCACTACAGGAAACATCCTCTCCACATCCACTCTATCTGTGTCCTCTGGACCTAGACTCCCCCACTATAGGAAACATCCTCTCCACATCCACTCTATCTGTGTCCTCTGGTCCTAGACTCCCCCACTACAGGAAACATCCTCTCCACATCCACTCTATCTGTGTCCTCTGGTGCTAGACTCCCCCATGATAGGAAACATCCTCTCCACATCCACTCTATCTGTGTCCTCTGGTCCTAGACTCCCCCATGATAGGAAACATCCTCTCCACATCCACTCTATCTGTGTCCTCTGGTCCTTGACTCCCCCATGATAGGAAACATCCTCTCCACATCCACTCTATCTGTGTCCTCTGGTCCTAGACTCCCCAGTATAGGAAACATCCTCTCCACATCCACTCTATCTGTGTCCTCTGGTCCTAGACTCCCCCACTACAGGAAACATCCTCTCCACATCCACTCTCTCTGTGTCCTCTGGTCCTAGACTCCCCCACTATAGGAAACATCCTCTCCACATCTACTCTATCTGTGTCCTCTGGTCCTAGACTCCTCCACTATAGGAAACATCCTCTCCACATCTACTCTATCTGTGTCCTCTGGTCCTACACTCCCCCACTACAGGAAACATCCTCTCCACATCCACTCTATCTGTGTCCTCTGGTCCTAGACTCCCTCACTATAGGAAACATCCTCTCCACATACACTCTATCTGTGACCTCTGGTCCTAGACTCCCCCACTACAGGAAACATCCTCTCCACATCCACTCTATCTGTGTCCTCAGGTCCTAGACTCCCCACGATAGGAAACGTCCTCTCCACATCCACTCTATCTGTGTCCTCTGGTCCTAGACTCCCCACTATAGGAAACATCCTCTCCACATCCACTCTATCTGTGGTCCTAGACTCCCCCACTACAGGAAACATCCTCTCCACATCCACTCTATCTGTGTCCTCTGGACCTAGACTCCCCCACTATAGGAAACATCCTCTCCACATCCACTCTATCTGTGTCCTCTGGTCCTAGACTCCCCCACTACAGGAAACATCCTCTCCACATCCACTCTATCTGTGTCCTCTGGTGCTAGACTCCCCCATGATAGGAAACATCCTCTCCACATCCACTCTATCTGTGTCCTCTGGTCCTAGACACCCCCATGATAGGAAACATCCTCTCCACATCCACTCTATCTGTGTCCTCTGGTCCTAGACTCCCCCATGATAGGAAACATCCTCTCCACATCAACTCTATCTGTGTCCTCTGGTCCTAGACTCCCCAGTATAGGAAACATCCTCTCCACATCCACTCTATCTGTGTCCTCTGGTCCTAGACTCCCCCACTACAGGAAACAGCCTCACCACATCCACTCTATCTGTGTCCTCTGGACCTAGACTCCCCCACTACAGGAAACATCCTCTCCACATCCACTCTATCTGTGTCCTCTGGTCCTAGACTCCCCCACCACAGGAAACATCCTCTCCACATCCACTCTATCTGTGTCCTCTGGTCCTAGACTCCCCCACTACAGGAAACATCCTCTCCACATCCACTCTCTCTGTGTCCTCTGGTCCTAGACTCCCCCACTATAGGAAACATCCTCTCCACATCTACTCTATCTGTGTCCTCTGGTCCTAGACTCCTCCACTATAGGAAACATCCTCTCCACATCTACTCTATCTGTGTCCTCTGGTCCTACACTCCCCCACTACAGGAAACATCCTCTCCACATCCACTCTATCTGTGTCCTCTGGTCCTAGACTCCTCCACTATAGGAAACATCCTCTCCACATCCACTCTATCTGTGTCCTCCGGTCCTAGACTCCTCCACTATAGGAAACATCCTCTCCACATCCACTCTATCTGTGTCCTCCGGTCCTAGACTCCCCCACTACAGGAAATATCCTCTCCACATCCACTCTATCTGTGTCCTCTGGTCCTAGACTCCCCCACTGCAGGAAACATCCTCTCCACATCCACTCTATCTGTGTCCTCTTGTCCTAGACTCCCCCTCTACAGGAAACATCCTCTCCAAATCCACTCTATCTGTGTCCTCTGGTCCTGGACTCCCTCACTATAGGAAACATCCTCTCCACATCCACTCTATCTGTGCCCTCTGGTCCTAGACTCCCCCACTACAGGAAACATCTTCTCCACATCCACTCTATCTGTGTCCTCTGGTCCTTTACTCCTCCACTATAGGAAACATCCTCTCCACATCCACTCTATCTGTGTCCTCTGGTCCTAGACTCCCCCACTATAGGAAACATCCTCTCCACATCCACTCTATCTGTGCCCTCTGGTCCTAGACTCCCCCACTACAGGAAACATCTTCTCCACATCCACTCTATCTGTGTCCTCTGGTCCTAGACTCCCCCACTACAGGAAACATCCTCTCCACATCCACTCTATCTGTGTCCTCTGGTCCGAGACTCCCCCACTACAGGAAACATCCTCTCCACATCCACTCTATCTGTGTCCTCTGGTCCGAGACTCCCCACGATAGGAAACATCCTCTCAACATCCACTCTATCTGTGTTCTCTGGTCCTAGACTCCCCCACTATAGGAAACATCCTCTCCACATCCACTCTATCTGTGACCTCTGGCCCTAGACACCCCACTATAGGAAACATCCTCTCCACATCCACTCTATCTGTGTCCTCTGGTCCTAGACTCCCCCACTACAGGAAACATCCTCTCCACATCCACTCTATCTGTGTCCTCTGGTCCTAGACTCCCCCACTACAGGAAACATCCTCTCAACATCCACTCTATCTGTGTCCTCTGGTCCTAGACTCACCCACTACAGGAAACATCCTCTCAACATCCACTCTATCTGTGTCCTCTGGTCCTAGACTCCCCCACCAGGGGAAACATCCTCTCCACATCCACTCTATCTGTGTCCCCTGGTCATAGACTCCCCCACTACAGGAAACATCCTCTCCGCATCCACACTATCTGTGTCCTCTGGTCCTAGACTCCCCCACTACAGGAAACATCCTCTCCACATCCACTCTATCTGTGTCCTCTGGTCCTAGACTCCCCCACTACAGGAAACATCCTCTCCACAGCCTCTCTATCTGTGTACTCTGGTCCGAGACTCCCCCACTACAGGAAACATCCTCTCCACATCCACTCTATCTGTGTCCTCTGGTCCTAGACTCCCCGACTACAGGAAACATCCTCTCCACATCCACTCTATCAGTGTCCTCTGGTCCTAGACTCCCCACTACAGGAAACATCCTCTCCACATCCACTCTATCAGTGTCCTCTGGTCCTAGACTCCCCCACTACAGGAAACATCCTCTCCACATCCACTCTATCTGTGTTCTCTGGTCCTAGACTCCCCACTACAGGAAACATCCTCTCCGCATCCACTCTATCTGTGTCCTCTGTTCCTAGACTCCCCGACTACAGGAAACATCCTCTCCACATCCACTCTATCTGTGTCCTCTGGTCCTAGACTCCCCCACTATAGGAAACATCCTCTCCACATTCACTCTATCTGTGTCCTCTGGTCCTAGACTCCCCCACTACAGGAAACATCCTCTCCACATCCACTCTATCTGTGTCCTCCAGTCATAGACTCCCACACTACAGGAAACATCCTCTCCACATCCACTCTATCTGTGTCCTCTGGTCCTAGACTCCCCCACTATAGGAAACGTCCTCTCCACATCCAGTCTATCTGTGTCCTCTGGTTCTAGACGCCCCCACTACAGGAAACACCCTCTCCACATCCACTCTATCAGTGTCCTCTGGTCCTAGACTCCCCACTACAGGAAACATCCTCTCCGCATCCACTCTATCTGTGTCCTCTGGTCCTAGACTCCCCCACTATAGGAAACATCCTCTCCACATCCACTCTGTCTGTGTACTCTGGTCCTAGACTCCCCCACTACAGGAAACATCCTCTCCACATCCACTCTATCTGTGTCCTCTGGTCCTAGACTCCCCCACTACAGGAAACATCCTCTCCACATCCACTCTATCTGTGTCCTCCGGTCATAGACTCCCACACTACAGGAAACATCCTCTCCACATCCACTCTATCTGTGTCCTCTGGTCCTAGACTCCCCCACTATAGGAAACGTCCTCTCCACATCCACTCTATCTGTGTCCTCTGGTCCTAGACTCCCCACTATAGGAAACATCCTCTCCACATCCACTCTATCTGTGGTCCTAGACTCCCCCACTACAGGAAACATCCTCTCCACATCCACTCTATCTGTGTCCTCTGGACCTAGACTCCCCCACTATAGGAAACATCCTCTCCACATCCACTCTATCTGTGTCCTCTGGTCCTAGACTCCCCCACTACAGGAAACATCCTCTCCACATCCACTCTATCTGTGTCCTCTGGTGCTAGACTGCCCCATGATAGGAAACATCCTCTCCACATCCACTCTATCTGTGTCCTCTGGTCCTAGACTCCCCCATGATAGGAAACATCCTCTCCACATCCACTCTATCTGTGTCCTCTGGTCCTAGACTCCCCCATGATAGGAAACATCCTCTCCACATCCACTCTATCTGTGTCCTCTGGTCCTAGACTCCCCAGTATAGGAAACATCCTCTCCACATCCACTCTATCTGTGTCCTCTGGTCCTAGACTCCCCCACTACAGGAAACATCCTCTCCACATCCACTCTCTCTGTGTCCTCTGGTCCTAGACTCCCCCACTATAGGAAACATCCTCTCCACATCTACTCTATCTGTGTCCTCTGGTCCTAGACTCCTCCACTATAGGAAACATCCTCTCCACATCTACTCTATCTGTGTCCTCTGGTCCTACACTCCCCCACTACAGGAAACATCCTCTCCACATCCACTCTATCTGTGTCCTCTGGTCCTAGACTCCCTCACTATAGGAAACATCCTCTCCACATACACTCTATCTGTGTCCTCTGGTCCTAGACTCCCCCACTACAGGAAACATCCTCTCCACATCCACTCTATCTGTGTCCTCAGGTCCTAGACTCCCCACGATAGGAAACGTCCTCTCCACATCCACTCTATCTGTGTCCTCTGGTCCTAGACTCCCCACTATAGGAAACATCCTCTCCACATCCACTCTATCTGTGGTCCTAGACTCCCCCACTACAGGAAACATCCTCTCCACATCCACTCTATCTGTGTCCTCTGGACCTAGACTCCCCCACTATAGGAAACATCCTCTCCACATCCACTCTATCTGTGTCCTCTGGTCCTAGACTCCCCCACTACAGGAAACATCCTCTCCACATCCACTCTATCTGTGTCCTCTGGTGCTAGACTCCCCCATGATAGGAAACATCCTCTCCACATCCACTCTATCTGTGTCCTCTGGTCCTAGACTCCCCCATGATAGGAAACATCCTCTCCACATCCACTCTATCTGTGTCCTCTGGTCCTAGACTCCCCCATGATAGGAAACATCCTCTCCACATCAACTCTATCTGTGTCCTCTGGTCCTAGACTCCCCAGTATAGGAAACATCCTCTCCACATCCACTCTATCTGTGTCCTCTGGTCCTAGACTCCCCCACTACAGGAAACAGCCTCACCACATCCACTCTATCTGTGTCCTCTGGTCCTAGACTCCCCCACTACAGGAAACATCCTCTCCACATCCACTCTATCTGTGTCCTCTGGTCCTAGACTCCCCCACCACAGGAAACATCCTCTCCACATCCACTCTATCTGTGTCCTCTGGTCCTAGACTCCCCCACTACAGGAAACATCCTCTCAACATCCACTCTATCTGTGTCCTCTGGTCCTAGACTCACCCACTACAGGAAACATCCTCTCAACATCCACTCTATCTGTGTCCTCTGGTCCTAGACTCCCCCACCAGGGGAAACATCCTCTCCACATCCACTCTATCTGTGTCCCCTGGTCATAGACTCCCCCACTACAGGAAACATCCTCTCCGCATCCACACTATCTGTGTCCTCTGGTCCTAGACTCCCCCACTACAGGAAACATCCTCTCCACATCCACTCTATCTGTGTCCTCTGGTCCTAGACTCCCCCACTACAGGAAACATCCTCTCCACAGCCTCTCTATCTGTGTACTCTGGTCCGAGACTCCCCCACTACAGGAAACATCCTCTCCACATCCACTCTATCTGTGTCCTCTGGTCCTAGACTCCCCGACTACAGGAAACATCCTCTCCACATCCACTCTATCAGTGTCCTCTGGTCCTAGACTCCCCACTACAAAGAAACATCCTCTCCACATCCACTCTATCAGTGTCCTCTGGTCCTAGACTCCCCCACTACAGGAAACATCCTCTCCACATCCACTCTATCTGTGTTCTCTGGTCCTAGACTCCCCACTACAGGAAACATCCTCTCCGCATCCACTCTATCTGTGTCCTCTGTTCCTAGACTCCCCGACTACAGGAAACATCCTCTCCACATCCACTCTATCTGTGTCCTCTGGTCCTAGACTCCCCCACTATAGGAAACATCCTCTCCACATTCACTCTATCTGTGTCCTCTGGTCCTAGACTCCCCCACTACAGGAAACATCCTCTCCACATCCACTCTATCTGTGTCCTCCAGTCATAGACTCCCACACTACAGGAAACATCCTCTCCACATCCACTCTATCTGTGTCCTCTGGTCCTAGACTCCCCCACTATAGGAAACGTCCTCTCCACATCCAGTCTATCTGTGTCCTCTGGTTCTAGACGCCCCCACTACAGGAAACACCCTCTCCACATCCACTCTATCAGTGTCCTCTGGTCCTAGACTCCCCACTACAGGAAACATCCTCTCCGCATCCACTCTATCTGTGTCCTCTGGTCCTAGACTCCCCCACTATAGGAAACATCCTCTCCACATCCACTCTGTCTGTGTACTCTGGTCCTAGACTCCCCCACTACAGGAAACATCCTCTCCACATCCACTCTATCTGTGTCCTCTGGTCCTAGACTCCCCCACTACAGGAAACATCCTCTCCACATCCACTCTATCTGTGTCCTCCGGTCATAGACTCCCACACTACAGGAAACATCCTCTCCACATCCACTCTATCTGTGTCCTCTGGTCCTAGACTCCCCCACTATAGGAAACGTCCTCTCCACATCCACTCTATCTGTGTCCTCTGGTCCTAGACTCCCCACTATAGGAAACATCCTCTCCACATCCACTCTATCTGTGGTCCTAGACTCCCCCACTACAGGAAACATCCTCTCCACATCCACTCTATCTGTGTCCTCTGGACCTAGACTCCCCCACTATAGGAAACATCCTCTCCACATCCACTCTATCTGTGTCCTCTGGTCCTAGACTCCCCCACTACAGGAAACATCCTCTCCACATCCACTCTATCTGTGTCCTCTGGTGCTAGACTGCCCCATGATAGGAAACATCCTCTCCACATCCACTCTATCTGTGTCCTCTGGTCCTAGACTCCCCCATGATAGGAAACATCCTCTCCACATCCACTCTATCTGTGTCCTCTGGTCCTAGACTCCCCCATGATAGGAAACATCCTCTCCACATCCACTCTATCTGTGTCCTCTGGTCCTAGACTCCCCAGTATAGGAAACATCCTCTCCACATCCACTCTATCTGTGTCCTCTGGTCCTAGACTCCCCCACTACAGGAAACATCCTCTCCACATCCACTCTCTCTGTGTCCTCTGGTCCTAGACTCCCCCACTATAGGAAACATCCTCTCCACATCTACTCTATCTGTGTCCTCTGGTCCTAGACTCCTCCACTATAGGAAACATCCTCTCCACATCTACTCTATCTGTGTCCTCTGGTCCTACACTCCCCCACTACAGGAAACATCCTCTCCACATCCACTCTATCTGTGTCCTCTGGTCCTAGACTCCCTCACTATAGGAAACATCCTCTCCACATACACTCTATCTGTGTCCTCTGGTCCTAGACTCCCCCACTACAGGAAACATCCTCTCCACATCCACTCTATCTGTGTCCTCAGGTCCTAGACTCCCCACGATAGGAAACGTCCTCTCCACATCCACTCTATCTGTGTCCTCTGGTCCTAGACTCCCCACTATAGGAAACATCCTCTCCACATCCACTCTATCTGTGGTCCTAGACTCCCCCACTACAGGAAACATCCTCTCCACATCCACTCTATCTGTGTCCTCTGGACCTAGACTCCCCCACTATAGGAAACATCCTCTCCACATCCACTCTATCTGTGTCCTCTGGTCCTAGACTCCCCCACTACAGGAAACATCCTCTCCACATCCACTCTATCTGTGTCCTCTGGTGCTAGACTCCCCCATGATAGGAAACATCCTCTCCACATCCACTCTATCTGTGTCCTCTGGTCCTAGACTCCCCCATGATAGGAAACATCCTCTCCACATCCACTCTATCTGTGTCCTCTGGTCCTAGACTCCCCCATGATAGGAAACATCCTCTCCACATCAACTCTATCTGTGTCCTCTGGTCCTAGACTCCCCAGTATAGGAAACATCCTCTCCACATCCACTCTATCTGTGTCCTCTGGTCCTAGACTCCCCCACTACAGGAAACAGCCTCACCACATCCACTCTATCTGTGTCCTCTGGTCCTAGACTCCCCCACTACAGGAAACATCCTCTCCACATCCACTCTATCTGTGTCCTCTGGTCCTAGACTCCCCCACCACAGGAAACATCCTCTCCACATCCACTCTATCTGTGTCCTCTGGTCCTAGACTCCCCCACTACAGGAAACATCCTCTCCACATCCACTCTCTCTGTGTCCTCTGGTCCTAGACTCCCCCACTATAGGAAACATCCTCTCCACATCTACTCTATCTGTGTCCTCTGGTCCTAGACTCCTCCACTATAGGAAACATCCTCTCCACATCTACTCTATCTGTGTCCTCTGGTCCTACACTCCCCCACTACAGGAAACATCCTCTCCACATCCACTCTATCTGTGTCCTCTGGTCCTAGACTCCTCCACTATAGGAAACATCCTCTCCACATCCACTCTATCTGTGTCCTCCGGTCCTAGACTCCTCCACTATAGGAAACATCCTCTCCACATCCACTCTATCTGTGTCCTCCGGTCCTAGACTCCCCCACTACAGGAAATATCCTCTCCACATCCACTCTATCTGTGTCCTCTGGTCCTAGACTCCCCCACTGCAGGAAACATCCTCTCCACATCCACTCTATCTGTGTCCTCTTGTCCTAGACTCCCCCTCTACAGGAAACATCCTCTCCAAATGCACTCTATCTGTGTCCTCTGGTCCTGGACTCCCTCACTATAGGAAACATCCTCTCCACATCCACTCTATCTGTGCCCTCTGGTCCTAGACTCCCCCACTACAGGAAACATCTTCTCCACATCCACTCTATCTGTGTCCTGTGGTCCTTTACTCCTCCACTATAGGAAACATCCTCTCCACATCCACTCTATCTGTGTCCTCTGGTCCTAGACTCCCCCACTATAGGAAACATCCTCTCCACATCCACTCTATCTGTGCCCTCTGGTCCTAGACTCCCCCACTACAGGAAACATCTTCTCCACATCCACTCTATCTGTGTCCTCTGGTCCTAGACTCCCCCACTACAGGAAACATCCTCTCCACATCCACTCTATCTGTGTCCTCTGGTCCGAGACTCCCCCACTACAGGAAACATCCTCTCCACATCCACTCTATCTGTGTCCTCTGGTCCTAGACTCCCCACGATAGGAAACATCCTCTCAACATCCACTCTATCTGTGTTCTCTGGTCCTAGACTCCCCCACTATAGGAAACATCCTCTCCACATCCACTCTATCTGTGACCTCTGGCCCTAGACACCCCACTATAGGAAACATCCTCTCCACATCCACTCTATCTGTGTCCTCTGGTCCTAGACTCCCCCACTACAGGAAACATCCTCTCCACATCCACTCTATCTGTGTCCTCTGGTCCTAGACTCCCCCACTACAGGAAACATCCTCTCAACATCCACTCTATCTGTGTCCTCTGGTCCTAGACTCACCCACTACAGGAAACATCCTCTCAACATCCACTCTATCTGTGTCCTCTGGTCCTAGACTCCCCCACCAGGGGAAACATCCTCTCCACATCCACTCTATCTGTGTCCCCTGGTCATAGACTCCCCCACTACAGGAAACATCCTCTCCGCATCCACACTATCTGTGTCCTCTGGTCCTAGACTCCCCCACCAGGGGAAACATCCTCTCCACATCCACTCTATCTGTGTCCCCTGGTCATAGACTCCCCCACTGCAGTAAACATCCTCTCCACATCCACTCTATCTGTGTCCTCTGGTCCTAGACTCCCCCACTACAGGAAACATCCTCTCCACATCCACGCTATCTGTGTCCACTGGTCCTAGACTCCCCCACTACAGGAAACATCCTCCCCACATCCACTCTATCTGTGTCCTCTGGTCCTAGACTCCCCCACTACAGGAAACATCCTCTCCACATCCACTCTATCTGTGTCCTCTGGTCCTAGACTCCCCCACTACAGGAAACATCCTCTCCACAGCCACTCTATCTGTGTCCTCTGGTCCGAGACTACCCCACTACAGGAAACATCCTCTCCACATCCACTCTATCTGTGTCCTCTGGTCCTAGACTCCCCCACTACAGGAAACATCCTCTCCACATCCACACTATCTGTGTCCTCTGGTCCTAGACTCCCCCACTACAGGAAACATCCTCTCAACATCCACTCTATCTGTGTCCTCTGGTCCTAGACTCCCCCACCACAGGAAACATCCTCTCCACATCCACTCTATCTGTGTCCTCTGGTCCTAGACTCCCCCACTACAGGAAACATCCTCTCCACATCCACTCTCTCTGTGTCCTCTGGTCCTAGACTCCCCCACTACAGGAAACATCCTCCCCACATCCACTCTATCTGTGTCCTCTGGTCCTAGACTCCCCCACTACAGGAAACATCCTCTCCACATCCACTCTATCTGTGTCCTCTTGTCCTAGACTCCCCCACTACAGGAAACATCCTCTCCACATCCACTCTATCTGTGTTCTCTGGTCCTAGACTCCCCCACTACAGGAAACATCCTCTCCACAGCCACTCTATCTGTGTCCTCTGGTCCGAGACTACCCCACTACAGGAAACATCCTCTCCACATCCACTCTATCTGTGTACTCTGGTCCTAGACTCCCCCACTACAGGAAACATCCTCTCCACATCCACTCTATCTGTGTCCTCTGGTCCTAGACTCCCCCACTACAGGAAACATCCTCTCCAAATCCACTCTATCTGTGTCCTCTGGTCCTCGACTCCCCGACTATAGGAAATATCCTTTCCACATCCGCTCTATCTGTGTCCTCTGGTCCTAGACTCCCCCACTACAGGAAACATCCTATCCACAGCCACTCTATCTGTGTCCTCTGGTCCTCGACTCCCCGACTATAGGAAATATCCTTTCCACATCCGCTCTATCTGTGTCCTCTGGTCCTAGACTCCCCCACTACAGGAAACATCCTCTCCACATCCATTCTGTCTGTGTCCTCTGGTCCTAGACTCCCTCACTACAGGAAACATCCTCTCCACATCCACTCTATCTGTGTCCTCTGGTCCTAGACACCCCCACTATAGGAAACATCCTCTCCACATCCACTCTATCTGTGTCCTCTGGTCCTGGACTCCCCCACTATAGGAAACATCCTCTCCACATCCACTCTATCTATGTCCTCTGGTCCTAGACTCCCCGACTATTGGAAATATCCTCTCCACATCCACTCTATCTGTGTCCTCTGTTCCTAGACTCCCCCACTGTAGGAAACGTCCTCTCCACATCCACTCTATCTCTGTCCTCTGGTCCTATACTCCCCCACTACAGGAAACATCCTCTCCACATCCACTCTATCTGTGTCCTCTGGTCCTAGACTCCCCCACTATAGGAAACACCCTCTCCACATCCACTCTATCTGTGTCCTCTGGTCCTAGACTCCCCCACTACAGGAAACATCCTCTCCGCATCCACTCTATCTGTGTCCTCTGGTCCTAGACTCCCCCACTATAGGAAACGTCCTCTCCACATCCACTCTATCTGTGGCCTCTGGTCCTAGACTCCCCCACTACAGGAAACACCCTCTCCACATCCACTCTATCTGTGTCCTCTGGTCCTAGACTCCCTGACTACAGGAAACATACTCTCCACATCCACTCTATCAGTGTCCTCTGGTCCTAGACACCCCACTACAGGAAACATCCTCTCCACATCCACTCTATCAGTGTCCTCTGGTCCTAGACTCCCCACTACAGGAAACATCCTCTCCGCATCCACTCTATCTGTGTCCTCTGTTGCTAGTCTCCCCGACTACAGGAAACATCCTCTCCACATCCACTCTATCTGTGTCCTCCGGTCATAGACTCCCACACTACAGGAAACATCCTCTCCACATCCACGCTATCTGTGTCCTATGGTCATAGACTCCCCCACTACAGGAAACATCCTCTCCACATCCACTCTGTCTGTGTCCTCTGGTCCTAGACTCCCCGACTACAGGAAACATCCTCTCCACATCCACTCTATCAGTGTCCTCTGGTCCTAGACTCCCCCACTACAGGAAACATCCTCTCCACATCCACTCTATCTGTGTTCTCTGGTCCTAGACTCCCCGACTACAGGAAACATCCTCTCCACATCCACTCTATCAGTGTCCTCTGGTCCTAGTCTCCCCACTACAGGAAACATCCTCTCCGCATCCACTCTATCTGTGTCCTCTGTTCCTAGACTCCCCGACTACAGGAAACATCCTCTCCACATCCACTCTATCTGTGTCCTCCGGTCATAGACTCCCACACTACAGGAAACATCCTCTCCACATCCACGCTATCTGTGTCCTATGGTCATAGACTCCCCCACTACAGGAAACATCCTCTCCACATCCACTCTGTCTGTGTCCTCTGGTCCTAGACTCCCCCAGTACAGGAAACATCCTCTCCACATCCACTCTATCAGTGTCCTCTGGTCCTAGACTCCCCACTACAGGAAACATCCTCTCCACAGCCTCTCTATCTGTGTACTCTGGTCCGAGACTACCCACTGCAGTAAACATCCTCTCCACATCCACTCTATCTGTGTCCTCTGGTCCTAGACTCCCCCACTATAGGAAACATCCTCTCCACATCCACTCTATCTGTGCCCTCTGGTCCTAGACTCCCCCACTACAGGAAACATCTTCTCCACATCCACTCTATCTGTGTCCTCTGGTCCTAGACTCCCCCACTACAGGAAACATCCTCTCCACATCCACTCTATCTGTGTCCTCTGGTCCGAGACTCCCCCACTACAGGAAACATCCTCTCCACATCCACTCTATCTGTGTCCTCTGGTCCTAGACTCCCCACGATAGGAAACATCCTCTCAACATCCACTCTATCTGTGTTCTCTGGTCCTAGACTCCCCCACTATAGGAAACATCCTCTCCACATCCACTCTATCTGTGACCTCTGGCCCTAGACACCCCACTATAGGAAACATCCTCTCCACATCCACTCTATCTGTGTCCTCTGGTCCTAGACTCCCCCACTACAGGAAACATCCTCTCCACATCCACTCTATCTGTGTCCTCTGGTCCTAGACTCCCCCACTACAGGAAACATCCTCTCAACATCCACTCTATCTGTGTCCTCTGGTCCTAGACTCACCCACTACAGGAAACATCCTCTCAACATCCACTCTATCTGTGTCCTCTGGTCCTAGACTCCCCCACCAGGGGAAACATCCTCTCCACATCCACTCTATCTGTGTCCCCTGGTCATAGACTCCCCCACTACAGGAAACATCCTCTCCGCATCCACACTATCTGTGTCCTCTGGTCCTAGACTCCTCCACCAGGGGAAACATCCTCTCCACATCCACTCTATCTGTGTCCCCTGGTCATAGACTCCCCCACTGCAGTAAACATCCTCTCCACATCCACTCTATCTGTGTCCTCTGGTCCTAGACTCCCCCACTACAGGAAACATCCTCTCCACATCCACGCTATCTGTGTCCACTGGTCCTAGACTCCCCCACTACAGGAAACATCCTCCCCACATCCACTCTATCTGTGTCCTCTGGTCCTAGACTCCCCCACTACAGGAAACATCCTCTCCACATCCACTCTATCTGTGTCCTCTGGTCCTAGACTCCCCCACTACAGGAAACATCCTCTCCACAGCCACTCTATCTGTGTCCTCTGGTCCGAGACTACCCCACTACAGGAAACATCCTCTCCACATCCACTCTATCTGTGTCCTCTGGTCCTAGACTCCCCCACTACAGGAAACATCCTCTCCACATCCACACTATCTGTGTCCTCTGGTCCTAGACTCCCCCACTACAGGAAACATCCTCTCAACATCCACTCTATCTGTGTCCTCTGGTCCTAGACTCCCCCACCACAGGAAACATCCTCTCCACATCCACTCTATCTGTGTCCTCTGGTCCTAGACTCCCCCACTACAGGAAACATCCTCTCCACATCCACTCTCTCTGTGTCCTCTGGTCCTAGACTCCCCCACTACAAGAAACATCCTCTCCACATCCACTCTATCTGTGTCCTCTGGTCCTAGACTCCCCCACTACAGGAAACATCCTCTCCACATCCACTCTCTCTGTGTCCTCTGGTCCTAGACTCCCCCACTACAGGAAACATCCTCCCCACATCCACTCTATCTGTGTCCTCTGGTCCTAGACTCCCCCACTACAGGAAACATCCTCTCCACAGCCACTCTATCTGTGTCCTCTGGTCCGAGACTCCCCCACTACAGGAAACACCCTCTCCACATCCACTCTATCTGTGTACTCTGGTCCTAGACTCCCCCACTACAGGAAACATCCTCTCCACATCCACTCTATCTGTGTCCTCTGGTCCTAGACTCCCCCACTACAGGAAACATCCTCTCCAAATCCACTCTATCTGTGTCCTCTGGTCCTCGACTCCCCGACTATAGGAAATATCCTTTCCACATCCGCTCTATCTGTGTCCTCTGGTCCTAGACTCCCCCACTACAGGAAACATCCTATCCACAGCCACTCTATCTGTGTCCTCTGGTCCTCGACTCCCCGACTATAGGAAATATCCTTTCCACATCCGCTCTATCTGTGTCCTCTGGTCCTAGACTCCCCCACTATGGGAAACATCCTCTCCACATCCATTCTGTCTGTGTCCTCTGGTCCTAGACTCCCCCACTACAGGAAACATCCTCTCCACATCCACTCTGTCTGTGTCCTCTGGTCCTGGACTCCCCCACTATAGGAAACATCCTCTCCACATCCACTCTATCTATGTCCTCTGGTCCTAGACTCCCCGACTATTGGAAATATCCTCTCCACATCCACTCTATCTGTGTCCTCTGTTCCTAGACTCCCCCACTGTAGGAAACGTCCTCACCACATCCACTCTATCTGTGCCCTCTGGTCCTATACTCCCCCACTACAGGAAACATCCTCTCCACATCCACTCTATCTGTGTCCTCTGGTCCTAGACTCCCCCACTATAGGAAACACCCTCTCCACATCCACTCTATCTGTGTCCTCTGGTCCTAGACTCCCCCACTACAGGAAACATCCTCTCCGCATCCACTCTATCTGTGTCCTCTGGTCCTAGACTCCCCCACTATAGGAAACGTCCTCTCCACATCCACTCTATCTGTGGCCTCTGGTCCTAGACTCCCCCACTACAGGAAACACCCTCTCCACATCCACTCTATCTGTGTCCTCTGGTCCTAGACTCCCTGACTACAGGAAACATACTCTCCACATCCACTCTATCAGTGTCCTCTGGTCCTAGACACCCCACTACAGGAAACATCATCTCCACATCCACTCTATCAGTGTCCTCTGGTCCTAGACTCCCCACTACAGGAAACATCCTCTCCGCATCCACTCTATCTGTGTCCTCTGTTGCTAGTCTCCCCGACTACAGGAAACATCCTCTCCACATCCACTCTATTTGTGTCCTCCGGTCATAGACTCCCACACTACAGGAAACATCCTCTCCACATCCACGCTATCTGTGTCCTATGGTCATAGACTCCCCCACTAGAGGAAACATCCTCTCCACATCCACTCTGTCTGTGTCCTCTGGTCCTAGACTCCCCGACTACAGGAAACATCCTCTCCACATCCACTCTATCAGTGTACTCTGGTCCTAGACTCCCCCACTACAGGAAACATCCTCTCCACATCCACTCTATCTGTGTTCTCTGGTCCTAGACTCCCCGACTAGAGGAAACATCCTCTCCACATCCACTCTATCAGTGTCCTCTGGTCCTAGTCTCCCCACTACAGGAAACATCCTCTCCGCATCCACTGTATCTGTGTCCTCTGTTCCTAGACTCCCCGACTACAGGAAACATCCTCTCCACATCCACTCTATCTGTGTCCTCCGGTCATAGACTCCCACACTACAGGAAACATCCTCTCCACATCCACGCTATCTGTGTCCTATGGTCATAGACTCCCCCACTACAGGAAACATCCTCTCCACATCCACTCTGTCTGTGTCCTCTGGTCCTAGACTCCCCCAGTACAGGAAACATCCTCTCCACATCCACTCTATCAGAGTCCTCTGGTCCTAGACTCCCCACTACAGGAAACATCCTCTCCACAGCCACTCTATCAGTGTCCTCTGGTCCTAGACTCCCCCTCTACAGGAAACATCCTCTCCACATCCACTCTATCTGTGTCCTCTTGTCCTAGACTCCCCCACTACAGGAAACATCCTCTCCACATCCACTCTATCTGTGTTCTCTGGTCCTAGACTCCCCCACTACAGGAAACATCCTCTCCACATCCACTGTATCTGTGTACTCTGGTCCTAGACTCCACCACTATAGGAAACATCCTCTCCACATCCACTCTGTCTGTGTACTCTGGTCCTAGACTCCCCCACTACAGGAAACATCCTCTCCACATTCACTCTATCTGTGTCCTCTGGTCCTAGACTCCCCCACTATAGGAAACATCCTCTCCACATACACTCTATCTGTGTCCTCTGGTCCTAGACTCCCCCACTACAGGAAACATCCTCTCCACATCCACTCTATCTGTGTCCTCTGGTCCTAGACTCCCCCACTATAGGAAACACCCTCTCCACATCCACTCTATCTGTGTCCTCTGGTCCTAGACTCCCCCACTACAGGAAACATCCTCTCCGCATCCACTCTATCTGTGTCCTCTGGTCCTAGACTCCCCCACTATAGGAAACACCCTCTCCACATCCACTCTATTTGTGTCCTCCGGTCCTAGACTCCCCCACTACAGGAAACATCCTCTCCGCATCCACTCTATCTGTGTCCTCTGGTCCTAGACTCCCCCACTATAGGAAACGTCCTCTCCACATCCACTCTATCTGTGTCCTCTGGTGCTAGACTCCCCCACTACAGGAAACGCCCTGTCCACATCCACTCTATCTGTGTCCTCTGGTCCTAGACTCCCCGACTACAGGAAACATCCTCTCCACATCCACTCTATCAGTGTCCTCTGGTCCTAGTCTCCCCACTACAGGAAACATCCTCTCCGCATCCACTCTATCTGTGTCCTCTGTTCCTAGACTCCCCGACTACAGGAAACATCCTCTCCACATCCACTCTATCTGTGTCCTCCGGTCATAGACTCCCACACTACAGGAAACATCCTCTCCACATCCACGCTATCTGTGTCCTATGGTCATAGACTCCCCCACTACAGGAAACATCCTCTCCACATCCACTCTGTCTGTGTCCTCTGGTCCTAGACTCCCCCAGTACAGGAAACATCCTCTCCACATCCACTCTATCAGTGTCCTCTGGTCCTAGACTCCCCACTACAGGAAACATCATCTCCACAGCCACTCTATCAGTGTCCTCTGGTCCTAGACTCCCCCACTACAGGAAACATCCTCTCCACATCCACTCTATCTGTGTCCTCTTGTCCTAGACTCCCCCACTACAGGAAACATCCTCTCCACATCCACTCTATCTGTGTTCTCTGGTCCTAAACTCCCCCACTACAGGAAACATCCTCTCCACAGCCACTCTATCTGTGTCCTCTGGTCCGAGACTACCCCACTACAGGAAACATCCTCTCCACATCCACTCTATCTGTGTACTCTGGTCCTAGACTCCCCCACTACAGGAAACATCCTCTCCACATCCACTCTATCTGTGTCCTCTGGTCCTAGACTCCCCCACTACAGGAAACATCCTATCCACAGCCACTCTATCTGTGTCCTCTGGTCCTCGACTCCCCGACTATAGGAAATATCCTTTCCACATCCGCTCTATCTGTGTCCTCTGGTCCTAGACTCCCCCACTACAGGAAACATCCTCTCCACATCCACTCTATCTGTGTCCTCTGGTCCTAGACTCCCCCACTACAGGAAACATTCTCTCCACATCCACACTATCTGTGTCCTCTGGTCCTAGAACCCCCCCCCCCCCCACTATAGGAAACATCCTCTCCACATCCACTCTATCTGTGTTCTTTGGTCCTATACTCCCCCACTACAGGAAACATCCTCTCCACATCCACTCTATCTGTGACCTCTGGTCCTAGACTCCCCCACTATAGGAAACATCCTCTCCACATACACTCTATCTGTGTCCTCTGGTCCTAGACTCCCACACTATAGGAAACATCCTCTCCACATACACTCTATCTGTGTCCTCTGGTCCTAGACTCCCCCACTACAGGAAACATCCTCTCCACATCCACTCTATCTGTGTCCCCTGGACCTAGACTCCCCTGCTATAGGAAACATCCTCTCCACATCCACTCTATCTGTGTCCTCTGGTCCTAGACTCCCTCACTACAGGAAACATCCTCTCCACATCCACTCTATCTGTGTCCTCTGGTCCTAGACACCCCCACTATAGGAAACATCCTCTCCACATCCACTCTATCTGTGTCCTCTGGTCCTAGACTCCCCCACTATAGGAAACATCCTCTCCACATCCACTCTATCTGTGTCCTCTGGTCCTAGACTCCTCCACTATAGGAAACATCCTCTCCACATCCACTCTATCTATGTCCTCTGGTCCTAGACTCCCCGACTATTGGAAATATCCTCTCCACATCCACTCTATCTGTGTCCTCTGTTCCTAGACTCCCCCACTGTAGGAAACGTCCTCTCCACATCCACTCTATCTGTGTCCTCTGGTCCTATACTCCCCCACTACAGGAAACATCCTCTCCACATCCACTCTATCTGTGTCCTCTGGTCCTAGACTCCCCCACTATAGGAAACACCCTCTCCACATCCACTCTATCTGTGTCCTCTGGTCCTAGACTCCCCCACTACAGGAAACATCCTCTCCGCATCCACTCTATCTGTGTCCTCTGGTCCTAGACTCCCCCACTATAGGAAACGTCCTCTCCACATCCACTCTATCTGTGGCCTCTGGTCCTAGACTCCCCCACTACAGGAAACACCCTCTCCACATCCACTCTATCTGTGTCCTCTGGTCCTAGACTCCCTGACTACAGGAAACATACTCTCCACATCCACTCTATCAGTGTCCTCTGGTCCTAGACACCCCACTACAGGAAACATCCTCTCCACATCCACTCTATCAGTGTCCTCTGGTCCTAGACTCCCCACTACAGGAAACATCCTCTCCGCATCCACTCTATCTGTGTCCTCTGTTGCTAGTCTCCCCGACTACAGGAAACATCCTCTCCACATCCACTCTATCTGTGTCCTCCGGTCATAGACTCCCACACTACAGGAAACATCCTCTCCACATCCACGCTATCTGTGTCCTATGGTCATAGACTCCCCCACTACAGGAAACATCCTCTCCACATCCACTCTGTCTGTGTCCTCTGGTCCTAGACTCCCCGACTACAGGAAACATCCTCTCCACATCCACTCTATCAGTGTCCTCTGGTCCTAGACTCCCCCACTACAGGAAACATCCTCTCCACATCCACTCTATCTGTGTTCTCTGGTCCTAGACTCCCCACTACAGGAAACATCCACTCCGCATCCACTCTATCTGTGTCCTCTGTTCCTAGACACCCCGACTACAGGAAACATCCTCTCCACATCCACTCTATCTGTGTCCTCTGGTCCTAGACTCCCCCACTATAGGAAACATCCTCTCCACATTCACTCTATCTGTGTCCTCTGGTCCTAGACTCCCCCACTACAGGAAACATCCTCTCCACATCCACTCTATCTGTGTCCTCCAGTCATAGACTCCCACACTACAGGATACATCCTCTCCACATCCACTCTATTTGTGTCCTCTGGTCCTAGACTCCCCCACTATAGGAAACGTCCTCCCCACATCCACTCTATCTGTGTCCTCTGGTCCAAGACGCCCCCACTACAGGAAACATCCTCTCCACATCCACTCTATCTATGTCCTCTGGTCCTAGACTCCCCGACTATTGGAAATATCCTCTCCACATCCACTCTATCTGTGTCCTCTGTTCCTAGACTCCCCCACTGTAGGAAACGTCCTCTCCACATCCACTCTATCTGTGTCCTCTGGTCCTATACTCCCCCACTACAGGAAACATCCTCTCCACATCCACTCTATCTGTGTCCTCTGGTCCTAGACTCCCCCACTATAGGAAACACCCTCTCCACATCCACTCTATCTGTGTCCTCTGGTCCTAGACTCCCCCACTACAGGAAACATCCTCTCCGCATCCACTCTATCTGTGTCCTCTGGTCCTAGACTCCCCCACTATAGGAAACGTCCTCTCCACATCCACTCTATCTGTGGCCTCTGGTCCTAGACTCCCCCACTACAGGAAACACCCTCTCCACATCCACTCTATCTGTGTCCTCTGGTCCTAGACTCCCTGACTACAGGAAACATACTCTCCACATCCACTCTATCAGTGTCCTCTGGTCCTAGACACCCCACTACAGGAAACATCCTCTCCACATCCACTCTATCAGTGTCCTCTGGTCCTAGACTCCCCACTACAGGAAACATCCTCTCCGCATCCACTCTATCTGTGTCCTCTGTTGCTAGTCTCCCCGACTACAGGAAACATCCTCTCCACATCCACTCTATCTGTGTCCTCCGGTCATAGACTCCCACACTACAGGAAACATCCTCTCCACATCCACGCTATCTGTGTCCTATGGTCATAGACTCCCCCACTACAGGAAACATCCTCTCCACATCCACTCTGTCTGTGTCCTCTGGTCCTAGACTCCCCGACTACAGGAAACATCCTCTCCACATCCACTCTATCAGTGTCCTCTGGTCCTAGACTCCCCCACTACAGGAAACATCCTCTCCACATCCACTCTATCTGTGTTCTCTGGTCCTAGACTCCCCACTACAGGAAACATCCACTCCGCATCCACTCTATCTGTGTCCTCTGTTCCTAGACACCCCGACTACAGGAAACATCCTCTCCACATCCACTCTATCTGTGTCCTCTGGTCCTAGACTCCCCCACTATAGGAAACATCCTCTCCACATTCACTCTATCTGTGTCCTCTGGTCCTAGACTCCCCCACTACAGGAAACATCCTCTCCACATCCACTCTATCTGTGTCCTCCAGTCATAGACTCCGACACTACAGGATACATCCTCTCCACATCCACTCTATTTGTGTCCTCTGGTCCTAGACTCCCCCTCTATAGGAAACGTCCTCCCCACATCCACTCTATCTGTGTCCTCTGGTCCAAGACGCCCCCACTACAGGAAACACCCTCTCCACATCCACTCTATCAGTGTCCTCTGGTCCTAGACTCCCCACTACAGGAAACATCCTCTCCGCATCCACTCTATCTGTGTCCTCTGTTCCTAGACTCCCAGACTACAGGAAAGATCCTCTCCACATCCACTCTATCTGTGTCCTCTGGTCCTAGACTCCCCCACTACAGGAAACATCCTCTCCACATCCACTGTATCTGTGTACTCTGGTCCTAGACTCCACCACTATAGGAAACATCCTCTCCACATCCACTCTGTCTGTGTCCTCTGGTCCTAGACTCCCCGACTACAGGAAACATCCTCTCCACATCCACTCTATCAGTGTCCTCTGGTCCTAGACTCCCCCACTACAGGAAACATCCTCTCCACATCCACTCTATCTGTGTTCTCTGGTCCTAGACTCCCCACTACAGGAAACATCCACTCCGCATCCACTCTATCTGTGTCCTCTGTTCCTAGACACCCCGACTACAGGAAACATCCTCTCCACATCCACTCTATCTGTGTCCTCTGGTCCTAGACTCCCCCACTATAGGAAACATCCTCTCCACATTCACTCTATCTGTGTCCTCTGGTCCTAGACTCCCCCACTACAGGAAACATCCTCTCCACATCCACTCTATCTGTGTCCTCCAGTCATAGACTCCCACACTACAGGATACATCCTCTCCACATCCACTCTATTTGTGTCCTCTGGTCCTAGACTCCCCCACTATAGGAAACGTCCTCCCCACATCCACTCTATCTGTGTCCTCTGGTCCAAGACGCCCCCACTACAGGAAACATCCTCTCCACATCCACTCTATCTATGTCCTCTGGTCCTAGACTCCCCGACTATTGGAAATATCCTCTCCACATCCACTCTATCTGTGTCCTCTGTTCCTAGACTCCCCCACTGTAGGAAACGTCCTCTCCACATCCACTCTATCTGTGTCCTCTGGTCCTATACTCCCCCACTACAGGAAACATCCTCTCCACATCCACTCTATCTGTGTCCTCTGGTCCTAGACTCCCCCACTATAGGAAACACCCTCTCCACATCCACTCTATCTGTGTCCTCTGGTCCTAGACTCCCCCACTACAGGAAACATCCTCTCCGCATCCACTCTATCTGTGTCCTCTGGTCCTAGACTCCCCCACTATAGGAAACGTCCTCTCCACATCCACTCTATCTGTGGCCTCTGGTCCTAGACTCCCCCACTACAGGAAACACCCTCTCCACATCCACTCTATCTGTGTCCTCTGGTCCTAGACTCCCTGACTACAGGAAACATACTCTCCACATCCACTCTATCAGTGTCCTCTGGTCCTAGACACCCCACTACAGGAAACATCCTCTCCACATCCACTCTATCAGTGTCCTCTGGTCCTAGACTCCCCACTACAGGAAACATCCTCTCCGCATCCACTCTATCTGTGTCCTCTGTTGCTAGTCTCCCCGACTACAGGAAACATCCTCTCCACATCCACTCTATCTGTGTCCTCCGGTCATAGACTCCCACACTACAGGAAACATCCTCTCCACATCCACGCTATCTGTGTCCTATGGTCATAGACTCCCCCACTACAGGAAACATCCTCTCCACATCCACTCTGTCTGTGTCCTCTGGTCCTAGACTCCCCGACTACAGGAAACATCCTCTCCACATCCACTCTATCAGTGTCCTCTGGTCCTAGACTCCCCCACTACAGGAAACATCCTCTCCACATCCACTCTATCTGTGTTCTCTGGTCCTAGACTCCCCACTACAGGAAACATCCACTCCGCATCCACTCTATCTGTGTCCTCTGTTCCTAGACACCCCGACTACAGGAAACATCCTCTCCACATCCACTCTATCTGTGTCCTCTGGTCCTAGACACCCCCACTATAGGAAACATCCTCTCCACATTCACTCTATCTGTGTCCTCTGGTCCTAGACTCCCCCACTACAGGAAACATCCTCTCCACATCCACTCTATCTGTGTCCTCCAGTCATAGACTCCCACACTACAGGATACATCCTCTCCACATCCACTCTATTTGTGTCCTCTGGTCCTAGACTCCCCCTCTATAGGAAACGTCCTCCCCACATCCACTCTATCTGTGTCCTCTGGTCCAAGACGCCCCCACTACAGGAAACACCCTCTCCACATCCACTCTATCAGTGTCCTCTGGTCCTAGACTCCCCACTACAGGAAAAATCCTCTCCGCATCCACTCTATCTGTGTCCTCTGTTCCTAGACTCCCAGACTACAGGAAAGATCCTCTCCACATCCACTCTATCTGTGTCCTCTGGTCCTAGACTCCCCCACTACAGGAAACATCCTCTCCACATCCACTGTATCTGTGTACTCTGGTCCTAGACTCCACCACTATAGGAAACATCCTCTCCACATCCACTCTGTCTGTGTCCTCTGGTCCTAGACTCCCCCACTACAGGAAACATCCTCTCCACATTCACTCTATCTGTGTCCTCTGGTCCTAGACTCCCCCACTATAGGAAACATCTTCTCCACATACACTCTATCTGTGTCCTCTGGTCCTAGACTCCCCCACTATAGGAAACATCCTCTCCACATACACTCTATCTGTGTCCTCTGGTCCTAGACTCCCCCACTACAGGAAACATCCTCTCCACATCCACTCTGTTTGTGTCCTCTGGTCCTAGACTCCCTCACTACAGGAAACATCCTCTCCACATCCATTCTGTCTGTGTCCTCTGGTCCTAGACCTCCTCACTACAGGAAACATCCTCTCCACATCCACTCTATCTGTGTCCTCTGGTCCTAGACTCCCCCACTATAGGAAACATCCTCTCCACATCCACTCTATCCGTGTCCTCTGGTCCTAGACTCCCCCACTATAGGAAACATCCTCTCCACATCCACTCTATCTGTGTCCTCTGGTCCTAGACTCCCCCACTACAGGAAACATCCTCTCCACATCCACTCTGTCTGTGTCCTCTGGTCCTAGACTCCCCCACTATAGGAAACATCCTCTCCACATCCACTCTATCTGTGTCCTCTGGTCCTAGACTCCCCCACTACTGGAAACATCCTCTTCACATCCACTCTATCTGTGTCCTCTGGTCCTAGACTCCCCCACTATAGGAAACATCCTGTCCACATCCACTCTATCTGTGTCCTCTGGCCCTAGACTCCCCCACTACAGGAAACATCCTCTCCACATCCACTCTGTCTGTGTCCTCTTGCGTTAGTCTCCCCCACTATAGGAAACATCCTCTCCACATCCACTCTATCTGTGTCCTCTGGTCCTATACTCCCCCACTACAGGAAACATCCTCTCCACATCCACTCTATCTGTGTCCTCTGGTCCTAGACTCCCCCACTATAGGAAACACCCTCTCCACATCCACACTATCTGTGTCCTCTGGTCCTAGACTCCCCCACTACAGGAAACATCCTCTCCGCATCCACTCTATCTGTGTCCTCTGGTCCTAGACTCCCCCACTATAGGAAACGTCCTCTCCACATCCACTCTATCTGTGTCCTCTGGTGCTAGACTCCCCCACTACAGGAAACGCCCTGTCCACATCCACTCTATCTGTGTCCTCTGGTCCTAGACTCCCCGACTACAGGAAACATCCTCTCCACATCCACACTATCAGTGTCCTCTGGTCCTAGTCACCCCACTACAGGAAACATCCTCTCCGCATCCACTCTATCTGTGTCCTCTGTTCCTAGACTCCCCGACTACAGGAAACATCCTCTCCACATCCACTCTATCTGTGTCCTCCGGTCATAGACTCCCACACTACAGGAAACATCCTCTCCACATCCACGCTATCTGTGTCCTATGGTCATAGACTCCCCCACTACAGGAAACATCCTCTCCACATCCACTCTGTCTGTGTCCTCTGGTCCTAGACTCCCCCAGTACAGGAAACATCCTCTCCACATCCACTCTATCAGTGTCCTCTGGTCCTAGACTCCCCACTACAGGAAACATCCTCTCCACATCCACTCTATCAGTGTCCGCTGGTCCTAGACTCCCCCACTACAGGAAACATCCTCTCCACATCCACTCTATCTGTGTTCTCTGGTCCTAGACTCCCCACTACAGGAAACATCCTCTCCGCATCCACTCTATCTGTGTCCTCTGTTCCTAGACTCCCCCACTACAGGAAACATCCTCTCCACATCCACTCTATCTGTGTCCTCTGGTCCTAGACTCCCCCACTATAGGAAACATCCTCTCCACATTCACTCTATCTGTGTCCTCTGGTCCTAGACTCCCCCACTACAGGAAACATCCTCTCCACATCCACTCTATCTGTGTCCTCCAGTCATAGACTCCCACACTACAGGAAACATCCTCTCCACATCCACTCTATCTGTGTCCTCTGGTCCTAGAGCCCCCCACTATAGGAAACGTCCTCTCCACATCCACTCTATCTGTGTCCTCTGGTCCTAGACTCCCCCACTATAGGAAACATCCTCTCCACATCCACTCTATCTGTGTCCTCTGGTCCTAGACTCCCCCACTATAGGAAACATCCTCTCCACATCCACTCTGTCTGTGTACTCTGGTCCTAGACTCCCCCACTACAGGAAACATCCTCTCCACATCCACTCTATCTGTGTCCTCTGGTCCTAGACTCCCCCACTACAGGAAACATCCTCTCCACATCCACTCTATCTGTGTCCTCCGGTCATAGACTCCCACACTACAGGAAACATCCTCTCCACATCCACGCTATCTGTGTCCTATGGTCATAGACTCCTCCACTACAGGAAACATCCTCTCCACATCCACTCTGTCTGTGTCCTCTGGTCCTAGACTCCCCGACTACAGGAAACATCCTCTCCACATCCACTCTATCTGTGTCCTCTGGTCCTAGACTCCCTCACTATAGGAAACATCCTCTCCACATCCACTCTATCTGTGTCCTCTGGTCCTAGACTCCCCCACTACAGGAAACATCCTCTCCACATCCACTCTATCTGTGTCCTCAGGTCCTAGACTCCCCACGATAGAAAACGTCCACTCCACATCCACTCTATCTGTGTCCTCTGGTCCTAGACTCCCCACTATAGGAAACATCCTCTCCACATCCACTCTATCTGTGGTCCTAGACTCCCCCACTACAGGAAACATCCTCTCCACATCCACTCTATCTGTGTCCTCTGGTCCTAGACTCCCCTACCACAGGAAACATCCTCTCCACATCCACTCTATCTGTGTCCTCTGGTCCTAGACTCCCCCACTATAGGAAACATCCTCTCCACATTCACTCTATCTGTGTCCTCTGGTCCTAGACTCCCCCACTACAGGAAACATCCTCTCCACATCCACTCTATCTGTGTCCTCCAGTCATAGACTCCCACACTACAGGATACATCCTCTCCACATCCACTCTATTTGTGTCCTCTGGTCCTAGACTCCCCCACTATAGGAAACGTCCTCCCCACATCCACTCTATCTGTGTCCTCTGGTCCAAGACGCCCCCACTACAGGAAACATCCTCTCCACATCCACTCTATCTGTGTCCTCTGTTCCTAGACTCCCCCACTGTAGGAAACGTCCTCTCCACATCCACTCTATCTGTGTCCTCTGGTCCTATACTCCCCCACTACAGGAAACATCCTCTCCACATCCACTCTATCTGTGTCCTCTGGTCCTAGACTCCCCCACTATAGGAAACACCCTCTCCACATCCACTCTATCTGTGTCCTCTGGTCCTAGACTCCCCCACTACAGGAAACATCCTCTCCGCATCCACTCTATCTGTGTCCTCTGGTCCTAGACTCCCCCACTATAGGAAACGTCCTCTCCACATCCACTCTATCTGTGGCCTCTGGTCCTAGACTCCCCCACTACAGGAAACACCCTCTCCACATCCACTCTATCTGTGTCCTCTGGTCCTAGACTCCCTGACTACAGGAAACATACTCTCCACATCCACTCTATCAGTGTCCTCTGGTCCTAGACACCCCACTACAGGAAACATCCTCTCCACATCCACTCTATCAGTGTCCTCTGGTCCTAGACTCCCCACTACAGGAAACATCCTCTCCGCATCCACTCTATCTGTGTCCTCTGTTGCTAGTCTCCCCGACTACAGGAAACATCCTCTCCACATCCACTCTATCTGTGTCCTCCGGTCATAGACTCCCACACTACAGGAAACATCCTCTCCACATCCACGCTATCTGTGTCCTATGGTCATAGACTCCCCCACTACAGGAAACATCCTCTCCACATCCACTCTGTCTGTGTCCTCTGGTCCTAGACTCCCCGACTACAGGAAACATCCTCTCCACATCCACTCTATCAGTGTCCTCTGGTCCTAGACTCCCCCACTACAGGAAACATCCTCTCCACATCCACTCTATCTGTGTTCTCTGGTCCTAGACTCCCCACTACAGGAAACATCCACTCCGCATCCACTCTATCTGTGTCCTCTGTTCCTAGACACCCCGACTACAGGAAACATCCTCTCCACATCCACTCTATCTGTGTCCTCTGGTCCTAGACTCCCCCACTATAGGAAACATCCTCTCCACATTCACTCTATCTGTGTCCTCTGGTCCTAGACTCCCCCACTACAGGAAACATCCTCTCCACATCCACTCTATCTGTGTCCTCCAGTCATAGACTCCCACACTACAGGATACATCCTCTCCACATCCACTCTATTTGTGTCCTCTGGTCCTAGACTCCCCCTCTATAGGAAACGTCCTCCCCACATCCACTCTATCTGTGTCCTCTGGTCCAAGACGCCCCCACTACAGGAAACACCCTCTCCACATCCACTCTATCAGTGTCCTCTGGTCCTAGACTCCCCACTACAGGAAACATCCTCTCCGCATCCACTCTATCTGTGTCCTCTGTTCCTAGACTCCCAGACTACAGGAAAGATCCTCTCCACATCCACTCTATCTGTGTCCTCTGGTCCTAGACTCCCCCACTACAGGAAACATCCTCTCCACATCCACTGTATCTGTGTACTCTGGTCCTAGACTCCACCACTATAGGAAACATCCTCTCCACATCCACTCTGTCTGTGTCCTCTGGTCCTAGACTCCCCGACTACAGGAAACATCCTCTCCACATCCACTCTATCAGTGTCCTCTGGTCCTAGACTCCCCCACTACAGGAAACATCCTCTCCACATCCACTCTATCTGTGTTCTCTGGTCCTAGACTCCCCACTACAGGAAACATCCACTCCGCATCCACTCTATCTGTGTCCTCTGTTCCTAGACACCCCGACTACAGGAAACATCCTCTCCACATCCACTCTATCTGTGTCCTCTGGTCCTAGACTCCCCCACTATAGGAAACATCCTCTCCACATTCACTCTATCTGTGTCCTCTGGTCCTAGACTCCCCCACTACAGGAAACATCCTCTCCACATCCACTCTATCTGTGTCCTCCAGTCATAGACTCCCACACTACAGGATACATCCTCTCCACATCCACTCTATTTGTGTCCTCTGGTCCTAGACTCCCCCACTATAGGAAACGTCCTCCCCACATCCACTCTATCTGTGTCCTCTGGTCCAAGACGCCCCCACTACAGGAAACATCCTCTCCACATCCACTCTATCTATGTCCTCTGGTCCTAGACTCCCCGACTATTGGAAATATCCTCTCCACATCCACTCTATCTGTGTCCTCTGTTCCTAGACTCCCCCACTGTAGGAAACGTCCTCTCCACATCCACTCTATCTGTGTCCTCTGGTCCTATACTCCCCCACTACAGGAAACATCCTCTCCACATCCACTCTATCTGTGTCCTCTGGTCCTAGACTCCCCCACTATAGGAAACACCCTCTCCACATCCACTCTATCTGTGTCCTCTGGTCCTAGACTCCCCCACTACAGGAAACATCCTCTCCGCATCCACTCTATCTGTGTCCTCTGGTCCTAGACTCCCCCACTATAGGAAACGTCCTCTCCACATCCACTCTATCTGTGGCCTCTGGTCCTAGACTCCCCCACTACAGGAAACACCCTCTCCACATCCACTCTATCTGTGTCCTCTGGTCCTAGACTCCCTGACTACAGGAAACATACTCTCCACATCCACTCTATCAGTGTCCTCTGGTCCTAGACACCCCACTACAGGAAACATCCTCTCCACATCCACTCTATCAGTGTCCTCTGGTCCTAGACTCCCCACTACAGGAAACATCCTCTCCGCATCCACTCTATCTGTGTCCTCTGTTGCTAGTCTCCCCGACTACAGGAAACATCCTCTCCACATCCACTCTATCTGTGTCCTCCGGTCATAGACTCCCACACTACAGGAAACATCCTCTCCACATCCACGCTATCTGTGTCCTATGGTCATAGACTCCCCCACTACAGGAAACATCCTCTCCACATCCACTCTGTCTGTGTCCTCTGGTCCTAGACTCCCCGACTACAGGAAACATCCTCTCCACATCCACTCTATCAGTGTCCTCTGGTCCTAGACTCCCCCACTACAGGAAACATCCTCTCCACATCCACTCTATCTGTGTTCTCTGGTCCTAGACTCCCCACTACAGGAAACATCCACTCCGCATCCACTCTATCTGTGTCCTCTGTTCCTAGACACCCCGACTACAGGAAACATCCTCTCCACATCCACTCTATCTGTGTCCTCTGGTCCTAGACACCCCCACTATAGGAAACATCCTCTCCACATTCACTCTATCTGTGTCCTCTGGTCCTAGACTCCCCCACTACAGGAAACATCCTCTCCACATCCACTCTATCTGTGTCCTCCAGTCATAGACTCCCACACTACAGGATACATCCTCTCCACATCCACTCTATTTGTGTCCTCTGGTCCTAGACTCCCCCTCTATAGGAAACGTCCTCCCCACATCCACTCTATCTGTGTCCTCTGGTCCAAGACGCCCCCACTACAGGAAACACCCTCTCCACATCCACTCTATCAGTGTCCTCTGGTCCTAGACTCCCCACTACAGGAAACATCCTCTCCGCATCCACTCTATCTGTGTCCTCTGTTCCTAGACTCCCAGACTACAGGAAAGATCCTCTCCACATCCACTCTATCTGTGTCCTCTGGTCCTAGACTCCCCCACTACAGGAAACATCCTCTCCACATCCACTGTATCTGTGTACTCTGGTCCTAGACTCCACCACTATAGGAAACATCCTCTCCACATCCACTCTGTCTGTGTCCTCTGGTCCTAGACTCCCCCACTACAGGAAACATCCTCTCCACATTCACTCTATCTGTGTCCTCTGGTCCTAGACTCCCCCACTATAGGAAACATCCTCTCCACATACACTCTATCTGTGTCCTCTGGTCCTAGACTCCCCCACTATAGGAAACATCCTCTCCACATACACTCTATCTGTGTCCTCTGGTCCTAGACTCCCCCACTACAGGAAACATCCTCTCCACATCCACTCTGTTTGTGTCCTCTGGTCCTAGACTCCCTCACTACAGGAAACATCCTCTCCACATCCATTCTGTCTGTGTCCTCTGGTCCTAGACCTCCTCACTGCAGGAAACATCCTCTCCACATCCACTCTATCTGTGTCCTCTGGTCCTAGACTCCCCCACTATAGGAAACATCCTCTCCACATCCACTCTATCCGTGTCCTCTGGTCCTAGACTCCCCCACTATAGGAAACATCCTCTCCACATCCACTCTATCTGTGTCCTCTGGTCCTAGACTCCCCCACTACAGGAAACATCCTCTCCACATCCACTCTGTCTGTGTCCTCTGGTCCTAGACTCCCCCACTATAGGAAACATCCTCTCCACATCCACTCTATCTGTGTCCTCTGGTCCTAGACTCCCCCACTACTGGAAACATCCTCTTCACATCCACTCTATCTGTGTCCTCTGGTCCTAGACTCCCCCACTATAGGAAACATCCTCTCCACATCCACTCTATCTGTGTCCTCTGGCCCTAGACTCCCCCACTACAGGAAACATCCTCTCCACATCCACTCTGTCTGTGTCCTCTTGCGTTAGTCTCCCCCACTATAGGAAACATCCTCTCCACATCCACTCTATCTGTGTCCTCTGGTCCTATACTCCCCCACTACAGGAAACATCCTCTCCACATCCACTCTATCTGTGTCCTCTGGTCCTAGACTCCCCCACTATAGGAAACACCCTCTCCACATCCACACTATCTGTGTCCTCTGGTCCTAGACTCCCCCACTACAGGAAACATCCTCTCCGCATCCACTCTATCTGTGTCCTCTGGTCCTAGACTCCCCCACTATAGGAAACGTCCTCTCCACATCCACTCTATCTGTGTCCTCTGGTGCTAGACTCCCCCACTACAGGAAATGCCCTGTCCACATCCACTCTATCTGTGTCCTCTGGTCCTAGACTCCCCGACTACAGGAAACATCCTCTCCACATCCACACTATCAGTGTCCTCTGGTCCTAGTCACCCCACTACAGGAAACATCCTCTCCGCATCCACTCTATCTGTGTCCTCTGTTCCTAGACTCCCCGACTACAGGAAACATCCTCTCCACATCCACTCTATCTGTGTCCTCCGGTCATAGACTCCCACACTACAGGAAACATCCTCTCCACATCCACGCTATCTGTGTCCTATGGTCATAGACTCCCCCACTACAGGAAACATCCTCTCCACATCCACTCTGTCTGTGTCCTCTGGTCCTAGACTCCCCCAGTACAGGAAACATCCTCTCCACATCCACTCTATCAGTGTCCTCTGGTCCTAGACTCCCCACTACAGGAAACATCCTCTCCACATCCACTCTATCAGTGTCCGCTGGTCCTAGACTCCCCCACTACAGGAAACATCCTCTCCACATCCACTCTATCTGTGTTCTCTGGTCCTAGACTCCCCACTACAGGAAACATCCTCTCCGCATCCACTCTATCTGTGTCCTCTGTTCCTAGACTCCCCCACTACAGGAAACATCCTCTCCACATCCACTCTATCTGTGTCCTCTGGTCCTAGACTCCCCCACTATAGGAAACATCCTCTCCACATTCACTCTATCTGTGTCCTCTGGTCCTAGACTCCCCCACTACAGGAAACATCCTCTCCACATCCACTCTATCTGTGTCCTCCAGTCATAGACTCCCACACTACAGGAAACATCCTCTCCACATCCACTCTATCTGTGTCCTCTGGTCCTAGAGTCCCCCACTATAGGAAACGTCCTCTCCACATCCACTCTATCTGTGTCCTCTGGTCCTAGACTCCCCCACTATAGGAAACATCCTCTCCACATCCACTCTATCTGTGTCCTCTGGTCCTAGACTCCCCCACTATAGGAAACATCCTCTCCACATCCACTCTGTCTGTGTACTCTGGTCCTAGACTCCCCCACTACAGGAAACATCCTCTCCACATCCACTCTATCTGTGTCCTCTGGTCCTAGACTCCCCCACTACAGGAAACATCCTCTCCACATCCACTCTATCTGTGTCCTCCGGTCATAGACTCCCACACTACAGGAAACATCCTCTCCACATCCACGCTATCTGTGTCCTATGGTCATAGACTCCCCCACTACAGGAAACATCCTCTCCACATCCACTCTGTCTGTGTCCTCTGGTCCTAGACTCCCCGACTACAGGAAACATCCTCTCCACATCCACTCTATCTGTGTCCTCTGGTCCTAGACTCCCTCACTATAGGAAACATCCTCTCCACATCCACTCTATCTGTGTCCTCTGGTCCTAGACTCCCCCACTACAGGAAACATCCTCTCCACATCCACTCTATCTGTGTCCTCAGGTCCTAGACTCCCCACGATAGAAAACGTCCACTCCACATCCACTCTATCTGTGTCCTCTGGTCCTAGACTCCCCACTATAGGAAACATCCTCTCCACATCCACTCTATCTGTGGTCCTAGACTCCCCCACTACAGGAAACATCCTCTCCACATCCACTCTATCTGTGTCCTCTGGTCCTAGACTCCCCTACCACAGGAAACATCCTCTCCACATCCACTCTATCTGTGTCCTCTGGTCCTAGACTCCCCCACTACAGGAAACATCCTCTCCACATCCACTCTATCTGTGTCCTCTGGACCTAGACTCCTCCACTATAGGAAACATCCTCTCCACATCCACTCTATCTGTGTCCTCTGGTCCTAGACTCCCCCACTACAGGAAACATCCTCTCCACATCCACTCTGTCTGTGTCCTCTGGTGCTAGACTCCCCCATGATAGGAAACATCCTCTCCACATCCACTCTATCTGTGTCCTCTGGTCCTAGACTCCCCCATGATAGGAAACATCCTCTCCACATCCACTCTATCTGTGTCCTCTGGTCCTAGACTCCCCCATGATAGGAAACATCCTCTCCACATCCACTCTATCTGTGTCCTCTGGTCCTAGACTCCCCCACTACAGGAAACATCCTCTCCACATCCACTCTATCTGTGTCCTCTGGTCCTAGACTCCCCCACTATAGGAAACATCCTCTCCACATCCACTCTATCTGTGTCCTATGGTCCTAGATTCCCCCACTACAGGAAACATCCTCTCCACATCCACTCTGTCTGTGTCCTCTGGTCCTAGACTCCCCCACTACAGGAAACATCCTCTCCACATCCACTCTATCTGTGTCCTCTGGTCCTTTACTCCTCCACTACAGGAAACATCCTCTCTACATCCACTCTATCTGTGTCCTCTGGTCCTAGACTCCCCCACTACAGGAAACATCCTCTCCACATCCACTCTATCTGTGTCCTCTGGTCCTAGACTCCCCCACTACAGGAAACATCCTCTCCACTCCCTCTGTAACAGGGGTGATGGATGAGATATCCCCTTTAGCACAGGGGTTCCAGAGAAACTAGTTTGTCCGACTTCTCGTTGCGGCCCGAGAGAGATCTTTACTGTCCTGCCTGGTGGTGGTGGCGTTGGTGGGGGGGGGTGAGGACTTGGACTCTCCCACCCCCCCCCCCGAGATCCCTCTGTATAATATCAACGCTCCCGTCGGTAACTGCCCCCTGCCCCGCTAATTCTGACCTTCCAAAGGGTAACACCGGGTTTAATGCCCTGCCTGGGCGAGAGATCCGCCCCCCCCCCCACCAACCCATCATCTCTCAAAGACCCCGAAATCAGGGAAGCCCCAATGCTGATGGTGCCGGATTTCCGCCGTTCTGCCCCCCCACCCCATCGATAATTAACAAGATGCCCCCACCCCGCCTCCCTCCAATCAGATCCGCCAGAGCAGCGACGGGACAATTAATTATGCAAATCGCTCTTTATTGAAATTGCGGATGCCCCCCCCCCCCAGAATGCGGTCTGGCCGACCCCCGATTAATTATTGGACCTCGTTCAATAAAACGCGTCCCTCCGGCCGTCTCTCTCCCCCCCCCCACCCCAGGGAATCGTCAGGGTGGGAGGGGGGCAATTAATTGGTCTCTCACGCCCACCCCCACCCCGGGGAATCGTCAGGGTGGGAGGGGGGCAATTTATTGGTCACTCACGCCCCACCCCCACCCCGGGGAATCGTCAGGGTGGGAGGGGGGGCAATTAATTGGTCACTCACGCCCCACCCCCACCCCGGGGAATCGTCAGGGTGGGAGGGGGGCAATTTATTGGTCACTCACGCCCCACCCCCACCCCGGGGAATCGTCAGGGTGGGAGGGGGGCAATTTATTGGTCTCTCACGCCCCACCCCCACCCCAGGGAATCGTCAGGGGCAAGGGGGCGGCAATTAATTGGTCTCTCACGCCCACCCCCACCCCGGGGAATCGTCAGGGTGGGAGGGGGGCAATTAATTGGTCACCTCACGCCCCCCCCCTCCCCGGGGAATCGTCAGGGTGGGAGGGGGGCAATTAATTGGTCACTCACGCCCCACCCCCACCCCGGGGAATCGTCAGGGTGGGAGGGGGGGCAATTAATTGGTCACTCACGCCCCACCCCCACCCCGGGGAATCGTCAGGGTGGGAGGGGGGCAATTTATTGGTCACTCACGCCCCACCCCCACCCCGGGGAATCGTCAGGGTGGGAGGGGGGGCAATTAATTGGTCACACGCCCCACCCCCACCCCGGGGAATCGTCAGGGTGGGAGGGGGGGCAATTAATTGGTCACTCACGCCCCCCCCCACTCGTGAGGTCATAAAGATCCGAGGGTCCAATCAGATCTCACCGGCGTTGCGTGAGGTAATTCCGGATTTGTTTTTTGTGAATGAATGAGGTCGGCAGCCAATCAGGACGCGCTATTGAGACTCGCCGGCCCATTGACCAATCAGCTTCCACAGAAGGGCGCGTCGCTGGAGAACACCCCCCACCCCCCAGTTACTCATCCAATAAGGAGACGGGTGTCCACTCTCCCGGTGATACCCCCCCACCCCGCACCCAATGACGGGATACCCCCCCCCAGTTACTCATCCAATAAGGAGACGGGGGTCCACTCTCCCGGTGATACCCCCCCACCCCGCACCCAATGACGGGATACCCCCCCCCCCAGTTACTCATCCAATAAGGAGACGGGGGTCCACTCTCCCGGTGATACCCCACCCCCCACCCCGCACCCAATGACGGGATACCCCCCCCCCAGTTACTCATCCAATAAGGAGACGGGGGTCCACTCTCCCGGTGATACCCCACCCCCCACCCCGCACCCAATGACGGGATACCCCCCCCCAGTTACTCATCCAATAAGGAGACGGGGGTCCACTCTCCCGGTGATACCCCACCCCCCACCCCGCACCCAATGACGGGATACCCCCCCCAGTTACTCATCCAATAAGGAGACGGGGGTCCACTCTCCCGGTGATACCCCACCCCCCACCCCGCACCCAATGACGGGATACCCCCCCCCCCGGTTTCGTGGGAAGGGGGGGTCAGGGAGGGGCAGCAGGGACGCTGCCCGACCTTGCCGCTGCCCTTGGAACCGGCCGCCCCGCATTCCTCTGCGCCGACCCGCAGCCGCCCTCATCAGGGTAACGGGGGAGGGAGGGAGGGAGGGAGGGAGGACAACCGCAGCCTCCCGGGACAAGGAGAAAGAGATCATGGGAGGGTCCCCCTTCTGTAACAGGGGTAACGGGGAGAGACTCCCTCTGTAACAGGGTAATGGGGGAGGGACCCCCTCTGTAACAGGGTAACGGGGGAGGGACCCCCTCTGTAACAGGGTAACGGGGGGAGAGACTCCCTCTGTAACAGGGGTAATGGGGGAGAGACCCCCTCTGTAACAGGGGTAATGGGGGGAGAGACCCCCTCTGTAACAGGGGTAATGGGGGGAGAGACTCCCTCTGTAACAGGGGTAACGGGAGATGGACCCCCTTCTGTAACAGGGGTAATGGGGGGAGAGACTCCCTCTGTAACAGGGGTAATGGGGGAGGGACCCCCTCTGTAACAGGGGTAATGGGGGAGGGACCCCCTTCTGTAACAGGGTAACGGGGGAGAGACCCCCTCTGTAACAGGGGTAATGGGGGGAGAGACTCCCTCTGTAACAGGGGTGACGGGGAGAGACTCCCTCTGTAACAGGGGTAATGGGGGAGTGACCCCCTCTGTAACAGGGGTAATGGGGGAGGGACCCCCTTCTGTAACAGGGTAACGGGGGAGAGACTCCCTCTGTAACAGGGGTAACGGGAGATGGACCCCCTTCTGTAACAGGGGTAATGGGGGGAGGGACCCCCTCTGTAACAGGGGTAATGGGGGGAGAGACTCCCTCTGTAACATGGGTAATGGGGGAGGACCCCCTCTGTAACAGGGGTAATGGGGGGAGAGACTCCCTCTGTAACAGGGGTGACGGGGAGAGACTCCTTCTGTAACAGGGGTAATGGGGGAGTGACCCCCTCTGTAACAGGGGTAATGGGGGGAGAGACTCCCTCTGTAACAGGGGTGACGGGGAGAGACTCCCTCTGTAACAGGGGTAACGGGAGATGGACCCCTTTCTGTAACAGGGGTAATGGGGGGAGAGACTCCCTCTGTAACAGGGGAGAGACCCCCTCTGTAACAGGGTAATGGGGAGAGACTCCCTCTGTAACAGGGGAGAGACCCCCTCTGTAACAGGGGTAACGGGGAGAGACTCCTTCTGTAACAGGGGTAATGGGGGAGGGACCCCCTTCTGTAACAGGTGTAATGGGGAGAGACTCCCTCTGTAACAGGGGTAACGGGGAGAGACTCCCTCTGTGACAGGGATAATGGGGGAGAGACTCTGTGACAGGGGTAACGGGGAGAAACCCCCTCTGTAACAGGGGTAATGAGGAGAGACCCTCTTAACAGGGGTAATGGGGAGAGACCCCCTCTAACAGGGATAACGGGGAGAAACCCCCTCTAACAGGGGTAATGGGGAGAGACCACTTCTGTAATGGGTAACGGGGGAGAGACTCCCTACGTAACAGGGGTAATTGGGGTTCACAGCCCTGGGGCGGCAGGGGGAAAGCAGAAGACCGTGGCTGAGGGCGATGCCTCGTAGCAGGGCGGCGGGGTGAGGGGCTCGAGGCTCCGAGGGGCAGGGGGCTGGAGGCCGTCGGCCGCCTCGCTCTCGGACACCGACCTCCTGTGGCCCCCGCCCAACACCACCACAACAGCGTCGTAGAGGGGCGGCGGCGTCTGGTCCTCCAGCCGCCCGCTCACCGTCCAGATGGTCGGGGGTGCGTCCGCCTCCGAGGGGATCTGGAGCAGCTGCCTCGGCCTGTGGCCGATAGGGAGCGGGGAGGGTGAGAGAGGAGAGAGAGGAGGAAGTTAGGACGGTACTGACACAATCCCCACCTACCCGATTGCAGGGGGAGCCCCCTCAACCCAGTCCGTCCCTCATTCGACCCCTCAACCCAGTCCGTCCCTCATTCGACCCCTCCAATCCAGTCCGTCCCTCATTCGACCCCCCCAATCCAGTCCGTCCCTCATTCGACCCCCCCAATCCAGTCCGTCCCTCATTCGACCCCCCCAATCCAGTCCGTCCCTCATTCGACCCCCCCCAATCCAGTCCGTCCCTCATTCGACCACCCCAAATCCAGTCCGTCCCTCATTCGATCCCTCCAATCCAGTCCGTCCCTCATTCGACCCCCCCAATCCAGTCCGTCCCTCATTCGACCCCCCCAATCCAGTCCGTCCCTCATTCGACCCCCTCATCCAGTCCGTCCCTCATTCGACCCCCCCCAATCCAGTCCGTCCCTCATTCGACCCCTCAATCCAGTCCGTCCCTCATTCGATCCCTCCAATCCAGTCCGTCCCTCATTCGACCCCCCCAATCCAGTCCGTCCCTCATTCGACCCCCCCCAATCCAGTCCGTCCCTCATTCGACCCCCCAATCCAGTCCGTCCCTCATTCGATCCCTCCAATCCAGTCCGTCCCTCATTCGACCCCCCCAATCCAGTCCGTCCCTCATTCGACCCCCCCAATCCAGTCCGTCCCTCATTCGACCCCCCCAATCCAGTCCGTCCCTCATTCGACCCCCCCCAATCCAGTCCGTCCCTCATTCGACCCCCCAATCCAGTCCGTCCCTCATTCGACCCCCCAATCCAGTCCGTCCCTCATTCGACCCCCCCAATCCAGTCCGTCCCTCATTCGACCCCCTCAATCCAGTCCATCCCTCATTCGATCCCCCAATCCAGTCCGTCCCTCATTCGACCCCCCAATCCAGTCCGTCCCTCATTCGACCCCCCAATCCAGTCCGTCCCTCATTCGACCCCCCAATCCAGTCCATCCCTCATTCGACCCCCCCAATCCAGTCCATCCCTCATTCGACCCCCCCAATCAAGTCCATCCCTCATTTGACCCCCCCAATCCAGTCCATCCCTCATTCGACCCCCCCAATCCAGTCAGTCCCTCATTCGACCCCCCAATCCAGTCCGTCCCTCATTCGACCCCCCAATCCAGTCCGTCCCTCATTCGACCCCCCCAATCCAGTCCGTCCCTCATTCGACCCCCCCAATCCAGTCCATCCCTCATTCGATCCCCCAATCCAGTCCGTCCCTCATTCGACCCCCCCAATCCAGTCCGTCCCTCATTCGACCCCTCCAATCCAATCCATCCCTCATTCGACCCCCCCCAATCCAGTCCGTCCCTCATTCGACCCCCTCCAACCCAGTCCATCCCTCATTCGATCCCCCCAATCCAGTCCGTCCCTCATTCGACCCCCCCAATCCAGTCCGTCCCTCATTCGACCCCCCAATCCAGTCCGTCCCTCATTTGACCCCCCAATCCAGTCCATCCCTCATTCAACCCCCCCAATCCAGTCCATCCCTCATTCGACCCTCCAATCCAGTCCATCCCTCAATCGACCACCCCAATCCAGTCCATCCCTCAATCGACCCCTCCAATCCAGTCCGTCCCTCATTCGACCCCCCTCCAATCCAGTCCAGCCCTCATTCGACCCCCCAATCCAGTCCGTCCCTCATTCAACCCCTCCAATCCAGTCCATCCCTCATTCGACCCCCCCAATCCAGTCCGTCCCTCATTCGACCCCTCCAATCCAGTCCATCCCTCATTCGACCCCCCAATCCAGTCCGTCCCTCATTCGACCCCCCCAATCCAGTCCCTCTCATTCGACCCCCCAATCCAGTCCGTCCCTCATTCGACCCCCCAATCCAGTCCGTCCCTCATTCGTCCCCCCCAATCCAGTCCATCCCTCATTCGACCCCCCCAATCCAGTCCGTCCCTCATTCGACCCCTCCAATCCAGTCCATCCCTCATTCGACCCCCCAATCCAGTCCGTCCCTCATTCGACCCCCCCAATCTAGTCCGTCCCTCATTCGACCCCCCAATCCAGTCCGTCCCTCATTCGACCCCCCAATCCAGTCCATCCCTCAATCGACCACCCCAATCCAGTCCATCCCTCAATCGACCCCTCCAATCCAGTCCATCCCTCATTCGACCCCCCAATCCAGTCCATCCCTCATTCGACCCCTCCAATCCAGTCCGTCCCTCATTCGACCCCTCCAATCCAGTCCGTCCCTCATTCGACCCCCCCAACCCAGTCCATCCCTCATTCGATCCCTCCAATCCAGTCCTTCCCTCATTCGACCCTCCAATCCAGTCCATCCCTCATTCAACCCCTCCAATCCAGTCCATCCCTCATTCGACCCCCCCAATCCAGTCCGTCCCTCATTCGACCCCTCCAATCCAGTCCGTCCCTCATTCGACCCCCCAATCCAGTCCGTCCCTCATTCGACCCCTCCAATCCAGTCCGTCCCTCATTCGACCCCCCCAATCCAGTCCGTCCCTCATTCGACCCCCCAATCCAGTCCGTCCCTCATTCGACCCCCCAATCCAGTCCGTCCCTCATTCGACCCCCCAATCCAGTCCATCCCTCATTCGACCCCTCCAATCCAGTCCGTCCCTCATTCGACCCCTCCAATCCAGTCCGTCCCTCATTCGACCCCCCCAACCCAGTCCATCCCTCATTCGATCCCTCCAATCCAGTCCTTCCCTCATTCGACCCTCCAATCCAGTCCATCCCTCATTCAACCCCTCCAATCCAGTCCATCCCTCATTCGACCCCCCCAATCCAGTCCGTCCCTCATTCGACCCCTCCAATCCAGTCCGTCCCTCATTCGACCCCCCAATCCAGTCCGTCCCTCATTCGACCCCTCCAATCCAGTCCGTCCCTCATTCGACCCCCCCAATCCAGTCCGTCCCTCATTCGACCCCCCAATCCAGTCCGTCCCTCATTCGACCCCCCAATCCAGTCCGTCCCTCATTCGACCCCCCCAATCCAGTCCATCCCTCATTAGACCCCCCCAATCAAGTCCGTCCCTCATTCGACCCCTCCAATCCAGTCCATCCCTTATTCGACCCCCCAATCCAGTCCGTCCCTCATTCGACCCCTCCAATCCAGTCCGTCCCTCATTCGACCCCCCAATCCAGTCCGTCCCTCATTCGACCCCCCCAATCCAGTCCGTCCCTCATTCGACCCCCCAATCCAGTCCGTTCCTCATTCGACCCCCCCAATCCAGTCCGTCCCTCATTCGACCCCCCAATCCAGTCAGTCCCTCATTCGACCCCCCCAATCCAGTCCGTCCCTCATTCGACCCCCCCAATCCAGTCCGTCCCTCATTCGACCCCCCCAATCCAGTCAGTCCCTCATTCGACCCCCCCAATCCAGTCCGTCCCTCATTCGACCCCCCAATCCAGTCAGTCCCTCATTCGACCCCCCCAATCCAGTCCGTCCCTCATTCGACCCCCCCAATCCAGTCCATCCCTCATTTGACCCCCCCCCAATCCAGTCCGTCCCTCATTTGAACCCCCTCCAATCCAGTCCGTCCCTCATTTAAGCTCCTCCTCCTTCCATCTCTGATTTAATCCCTCCCCAAATGAAATCCCCCTGTTCTAAATGCCTGTCACCTACTCACTCCCTCCTCCTGAGTACCCGTCCCTCAACTAAAATCTCCCTCCTGGCTTCCTTCCCCTCCGATTTAACGCCCCCTAACCTGTCCGCCTGTTGTCAAACCACCCCACCCCACGGACCAAGTCTGTCCTTATTTACAGCCCCCCCCCCACTTTACACAGGTCTGTTCCTCAATGTCTTTCCCCTCCTCCAAGAGCCCATCTTTGATTTAATTCCCCCCCCCAAAAGTTCGATTCAACCCCACCCCCACCCCACCGAAAGTCTGTCCCCGATGCAACCCCACCTCCCTGTGGGTACCTACCTAAGCCTGTGCTGGGCCCGGGCCCCCGTTGGCGGTGGAGACTCCCGCAGCGGGCCCTGGGGCCGTTGGCCCAGGCCCAGGGCGAGGGCCAGCAGCAGGAGGGTGGCACCGGCCGCGCAGAGGCCCGAGGCCGAGGCCTGGAGCAGGGGCCGGGCCCCGGCTCCCGGGGAGCCCCAGACCAGCATCACCGCCCCGGGCAGGACCAGGGCCAGGCCCAGCGTGGCCGAGGCCCGCTGGAGAAGGAGGCCCGTCCGCTTCCACATCCCCTCCTCCTCTGCAGCCGGGGGGGGGGGGGGGGGGAGAGAGCGCGGGGTTAAATCCATTGCCCGGTTAAAGTTCGGGTAAGTCAGGGGTGGAGGGGGGAACGTGGATGACAGGGCCTGGGAAATGTTGGGTGGTGGGGGGGGGGTGGTTGTTTCAGTCAGGGGTGAACCAGGATAGGAGGGAGGAACCCATCCCTCACTCCCTCCTCCCTCTTTCTCCCCATTAAACCCGTCTTTGCTCCCAGCCCAATCTCTGATCCCCCGCCCCTCAACCCCCACTCTGCACACAGCTCCATCTCCCTCTGTCGATTTCACCTTGCCCCCTCCTCTTTCTCTCACTCTCTCTCAACCTCTTCCCCGTCTCTCACTGTCCTATTCCCTGTCCCTCTCCCTCTCACACACAGTCGCTCTCCCCCCTCATTTTTACCTTCCCTCTGCCTCTCTTGCCCCCTTCTCCCATCTCTGCCTCTCTCCCTCCCCTTGCTCCTCCCTCTCCTTCCCCCTCTCACAAACAAGCTCTTCCTCACCATTCTCTCTCTCCCCTTTCCCCCTCTCTCTCCTAATCCTCCCCCTCCTCCCTCTCTCCCCCTCCCCATCCCTCTTCCTGTCTGTCTTTCACTTTCCCTCCACCTCCTCTCTCTCCCTGCCGTCAGTCTCACTCATTCTCTCCCTCTCCCACAGTCTCTCCCGCTTTCACTTCCAACTTCCCCCCACCCCCCTCTCCACCACACACACACACACACACACTCCCTCTCTCCTTACCGTTTCTTTTCCTTGGTCCTCCTTTCCTCTCAGATCCCTCGGCGTGCCCGGGCGGGAGAGGGGGAGATCCCTCGGCGTTGTCCTGACCGAGACGACTGTCCGTGACCGTGAGAGCTGAGACACTGAGTGATGGAGCCAAGAGCCAGTCACACTCGACTGGGACCTCTCCCTCTGCCAGTGATGGGGGTTAGATTCATTCTCTCTCTCTCTCTCCCTCTCTCTCTCTCTCTCCCTCTCTTTCCCTCCCCCTCCCTCCCTCTTTCCCTCTCTCCCTCTCTCTCTTTCCTTTTCCCTCTCCCTCTCTCCCTCTCTCCCTGTCCCTCCCTCCCCCTCCCTCTCCCTCCCTCCCCCCTCTCTCTCTCTCTCTCTCTCTCTCTTTCCCTCTCCCCCCTCTCTCCCTCCCTCTCTCTCCCTCCCTCTTTCCCTCTCTCCCTCTCTCTCTTTCCCTTTCTCTCTCCCTCTCTCTCTCTTTCCCTCTCTCTCCCTCCCTCCCCCTCCCTCTCTCTCCCTGCCTCCCCTCTCTCTCTCCCTCTTTCCCTCTCTCTCTCCCCCTCTCTTTCCCTCTCTCTCTCTCTTCCTCTCTTTCCCTCTCTCCCTCTTTCCCTCTCTCTCTCTCTTTCCCTCTCCCTCTCTCTTTCCCTCTCTCTCTTCCTCTCTCTCTCTCTCCCTCTCCCTCTCTTTCCCTTCCTCCCTCCCTCCCCCCCTCTCTCTCTCTCTCTCTTTCCCTCCCTCCCTCCCCCCCCTCTCTCTCTCTCACTACCCATCCCTGTCACACACAGCTGGGGGAATAAATCTTTTCCAACTCCTGTCCCTCCACTTCCTTCCCTCCCCCTCTCTCCCCCCTTCCTCCCTCTCCCTCCTCGGCATCCTACACCAGCTTCTTGGTCCCTCCCCACCCCTCCTCTCCTTCTCCCTCTCCCGTAGAAAGCCCCCCCTCACCCCCACACAGTACAGAGGGCGTTTCCCCCAATTTCTCCCCTCCCCCCTCTTTCACCCCCTTCCCCCCTCTCTCTCCCGCTCTCACTTTAAGAGGCTCCTAGCTGCTTTCAAAGGGGCGAAGGCCCTACCAGGTGGGATTTGCCCGACCGACTATCACCCGGCGGCCGGAATCGACTCCTCGCCCGCTGTCTCTCTCCCCCCGGCGGGCACGAAACCTCGCCCATCCAGAGGCCCTGGTGTGCACCCGGCCCAGCGGGTACGGAGATCCCCGTCAGCCCCATCCCGGTCTCCCCGCTTCCCCCCCCTCCTTCAGCGTTGCCCTCCCCCCAGCATAAAGACCAGCCCCCACTGCCCCTAGACCGCATATCCCCTCCCCCCCCTTGCCACCGGAGGTCAGTACTCCCTCGTGCTTTTGCCCCCCCCCCCCCCCCGTGTCGGTGTCGATGGTCTACTTTGCCCCACTTCCTCCCACAGTGGGTGACCTCTCACTTACCAACGTTGTACTCCACCCGCCAGACCCTTGCCCGCTCACTGAACCCATCTCTATCCCTCTGCAGACTCTCCCCGTCCCCGGTACAATCTGCTTTTTCCACTCAGTTCAGCGTAACTGGCAAACTTGGAGACGCTGCGCTCTGGGTCCCAAACCGGGCCTATATTCTGGTCGCCTCACTACAGGAAGGACGTGGAAACCATAGAAAGGGTGCGGAGGAGATTTACAAGGATGTTGCCTGGATTGAGTTTAGGAGCCGAGAGGTAATGTTACAGCTCTATAGGACCCTGGTCAGACCCCACTTGGAGTACTGTGCTCAGTTCTGGTCGCCTCACTACAGGAAGGACGTGGAAGCCATAGAAAGGGTGCGGAGGAGATTTACAAGGATGTTGCCTGGATTGAGTTTAGGAGCCGAGAGGTAATGTTACAGCTCTATAGGACCCTGGTCAGACCCCACTTGGAGTACTGTGCTCAGTTCTGGTCGCCTCACTACAGGAAGGACGTGGAAACCATAGAAAGGGTGCGGAGGAGATTTACAAGGATGTTGCCTGGATTGAGTTTAGGAGCCGAGGGGTAATGTTACAGCTCTATAGGACCCTGGTCAGACCCCACTTGGAGTACTGTGCTCAGTTCTGGTCGCCTCACTACAGGAGGGACGTGGAAACCATAGAAAGGGAGCGGAGGAGATTTACAAGGATGTTGCCTGGATTGAGCTTAGGAGCCGAGGGGTAATGTTACAGCTCTATAGGACCCTGGTCAGACCCCACTTGGAGTACTGTGCTCAGTTTTGGTCGCCTCACTACAGGAAGGACGTGGAAACCATAGAAAGGGTGCGGAGGAGATTTACAAGGATGTTGCCTGGATTGAGTTTAGGAGCCGAGGGGTAATGTTACAGCTCTATAGGACCCTGGTCAGACCCCACTTGGAGTACTGTGCTCAGTTTTGGTCGCCTCACTACAGGAAGGACGTGGAAACCATAGAAAGGGTGCGGAGGAGATTTACAAGGATGTTGCCTGGATTGGGGAGCGTGCCCTGTGAGAATAGGTTGAGTGAACTCGTCCTTTTGTCCCTGGAGCGACGGAGGATGAGAGGTGACGTGATAGAGGGGTACGAGAGACCCCCAAATAGCCCTCGGGACACTGAGGAGCAGATAAGCAGGCAGATTTTAGAAAGGTGCAGGAAATACAGGGTAGTAGTTATGGGTGATTTCAACTTCCCTCATATTGACTGGCACCTCCTGAGTGCGAGGGGGAGAGACGGGGCTGAATTTGTCAGGTGTGTTCAAGAAGGATTCCTGACACAGTATGTGGACTGGCCGATGAGAGGAGAGGCCGTACTGGATCTAGTTCTGGGTAATGAACCTGGTCGGGTGACAGACATCTTGGTGGGGGAGCATTTTGGTGGGAGTGACCACAACTCCCTTAGCTTCAGCATAGCAATGGAAAGGGATAAAATCAGACAAAATGGTAAAGTGCTTAACTGGGGAAGGGCTAACTGTGAAGGGATGAGGCAGGAACTAACGGGAGTAAACTGGAAACAGGTGTTCAAAGGGGAAAGCACAGAAGTAATGTGGGAGAAGTTTAGGGACCACTTGAGCTGGGTTCAGGATAGGTTTGTCCCACTGAGGCAAGGAGAAAATGGTAGGAAAAGGGAACCGTGGCTGATGAAACATGTGAGGCAACTCGTCAAGAGGAAAAAGGAAGCGTATGTTAGATATAAGAAGCAGGAAGTAGGAGGGGCTCATGAGAAATATAGGGTAGCCAGGAAGGAGCTAAAGAAAGGACTTAGGAGAGCTCGAAGGGGGCATGAGAAGGCCTTGGCATGTAGGATTAAGGAGAACCCCAAGGCGTTCTATGCGTATGTGAAGAACAGGAGGATGACGTGAACGAAGGTGGGGCCGCTAAAGGATAAAGAGGGCAACATGCGCCTGGAGGCGGAGGAGGTTGGGGAGGTCCTAAATGAATACTTTGCTTCAGTATTCACAGGTGAAAGGGATCTTGATCAGGGTGAGGTCGAAGTCGAGCGGGCCTGTGCGCTGGACAATGTGGAGATTGAGGAAGAATAAGTGCTGGGTCTTCTTAAAAATCCCCAGGGCCGGATATGACACACCCCAGGTTGCTGTGGGAATTGAGAGAATAGATCGCAGGAGCATTAGCCATGATCGTTGAATTCTCTTTGGCTGCAGGGGAAGTGCCGGAGGACTGGAGAATGGCAAATGTAGTTCCCTTGTTTAAAAAGGGTAACAGGGAGAAACCTGGGAACTATAGACCGGTGAGTCTTACGTCAGTGGTATACAAACTACTGGAAAGGATTCTTAAGGAGAGGATCTACGAACATTTGGAGAAGTACGGTCTACTCATGGATAGTCAACATGGCTTTGTGAAGGGAAGATCGTGCCTCACGAGCCTGATTGAGTTTTTTGAAGAGGTAACAAAAGAAATTGATGAGGGTAGGGCAGTGGATATGGTCTGCATGGACTTTAACAAAGCACTGACTTAGGCAGTGCATTCCACGCACCAACCACTCTCTGAGTGAAAAACCTTCCTCTAATATCCCCCTTGAACTTCCCTCCCCTCACCTTAAAGCCACGTCCTCTTGTACTGAGCAGTGGTGCCCTGGGGAAGAGGCGCTGGCTGTCCACTCTGTCTATTCCTCTTAATATCTTGTACACCTCTACCATGTCACCTCTCGTCCTCCTTCTCTCCAGAGAGTAAAGCCCTAGCTCCCTTAATCTCTGATCATCATGCACACTCTCTAAACCAGGCAGCATCCTGGTAAATCTCCTCTGTTCCCTTTCCAGTGCTTCCACATCCTTCCTCTAGTGAGGCGACCAGAACTGGACACAGTACTCCAAGTGTGGCCCAACCAGAGTTTTATAGAGCTGCATCATTACCCCGTGACTATCCCTCCACTTGTGAAAGCTAACACCCCATAAGCTTTCGTAACTACCCTATCTACCTGTGAGGCAACTTTCAGGGATCTGTGGACATGTACCCCCAGATCCCTCTGGTCCTCCACACTACCCAGAATCCTGCCATTTACTTTGTACTCTGCCTTGGAGTTTGTCCTTCCAAAGTGTACCATTTCACTCTTCTCCGGGTTGAACTCCATCTGCCACTTCTCAGCCCACTTCTGCATCCCATCAATGTCCCTCTGCAATCTTCCACAATCCTCTACACTCTCCACAACACCAACAACCTTTGTGTCGTCTGCAAACTTGCCAACCCACCCTTCCACCCCCACATCCCGGTCTTGAGTTCAAGAGTAGAGAGGTCATGTTGCAACTCTACAAATCTCTGGTGAGACCACACTTGTGTCCAATTCCGGTCACCTCATTATGGGAAGGATGTGGAAGCTGTGGAGAGGGTGCAGTGGAGATTTACCAGGATGTTGCCTGGTTTGGAGAACAAGTCACGTGAAGCAAGGTCAGCAGAGCTGGGACTTTTCCCTTTGGAGCGTCGAAGAACGAGAGGGGACTTGATGGAGGTCTACAAGATTATGAGAGGCATAGATAGGGTGGATAGTCAGTCCCTGTTTCCCGGGGCACCAACAGCAAACACCAGAGGGCACAGGTACAAAATTAAGGGAGGGAAGTTTAGGGGAGACATCAGGGGTAAGTTTTTTTACACGGAGGGTTGTGAGCGCCTGCAATGACTTGGCAGGGATGGTGGTGGAGGCTAAAACATAAGGGGGTATTTAAGAGCCTCTTGGACAGGCACGTGGATGAAAGAAAAATGGAGGGTTATGGGGTAGTGTGGGTTTAGTACTTTTTTTAAGGATTATGTGGGTCAGCACAACATGAAGGGCTGAAGGGCCTGTACTGTGCTGTAGTGTTCTATGGTTCGACGATGAGAGGCATTGATGGTGTGGATAGTCAGAGGCTTTTCCCCAGGGCTGAAATGGTTGCCACAAGAGGACACAGGTTTGAGGTGCTGGGGAGCAGGTACAGAGGGGATGTCGGGGGTAAATTTTTCACTCAGAGAGTGGCGAGTGTGTGGAATGTTACAGCTCTATAGGACCCTGGTCAGACCCCACTTGGAGTACTGTGCTCAGTTCTGGTCGCCTCACTACAGGAAGGACGTGGAAACCATAGAAAGGGTGCGGAGGAGATTTACAAGGATGTTGCCTGGATTGAGTTTAGGAGCCGAGAGGTAATGTTACAGCTCTATAGGACCCTGGTCAGACCCCACTTGGAGTACTGTGCTCAGTTCTGGTCGCCTCACTACAGGAAGGACGTGGAAGCCATAGAAAGGGTGCGGAGGAGATTTACAAGGATGTTGCCTGGATTGAGTTTAGGAGCCGAGAGGTAATGTTACAGCTCTATAGGACCCTGGTCAGACCCCACTTGGAGTACTGTGCTCAGTTCTGGTCGCCTCACTACAGGAAGGACGTGGAAGCCATAGAAAGGGTGCGGAGGAGATTTACAAGGATGTTGCCTGGATTGAGTTTAGGAGCCGAGAGGTAATGTTACAGCTCTATAGGACCCTGGTCAGACCCCACTTGGAGTACTGTGCTCAGTTCTGGTCGCCTCACTACAGGAAGGACGTGGAAACCATAGAAAGGGTGCGGAGGAGATTTACAAGGATGTTGCCTGGATTGAGTTTAGGAGCCGAGAGGTAATGTTACAGCTCTATAGGACCCTGGTCAGACCCCACTTGGAGTACTGTGCTCAGTTCTGGTCGCCTCACTACAGGAAGGACGTGGAAGCCATAGAAAGGGTGCGGAGGAGATTTACAAGGATGTTGCCTGGATTGAGTTTAGGAGCCGAGAGGTAATGTTACAGCTCTATAGGACCCTGGTCAGACCCCACTTGGAGTACTGTGCTCAGTTCTGGTCGCCTCACTACAGGAAGGACGTGGAAGCCATAGAAAGGGTGCGGAGGAGATTTACAAGGATGTTGCCTGGATTGAGTTTAGGAGCCGAGAGGTAATGTTACAGCTCTATAGGACCCTGGTCAGACCCCACTTGGAGTACTGTGCTCAGTTCTGGTCGCCTCACTACAGGAAGGACGTGGAAGCCATAGAAAGGGAGCGGAGGAGATTTACAAGGATGTTGCCTGATTGAGTTTAGGAGCCGAGAGGTAATGTTACAGCTCTATAGGACCCTGGTCAGACCCCACTTGGAGTACTGTGCTCAGTTCTGGTTGCCTCACTACAGGAAGGACGTGGAAACCATAGAAAGGGTGCGGAGGAGATTTACAAGGATGTTGCCTGGATTGAGTTTAGGAGCCGAGGGGTAATGTTACAGCTCTATAGGACCCTGGTCAGACCCCACTTGGAGTACTGTGCTCAGTTCTGGTCGCCTCACTACAGGAAGGACGTGGAAACCATAGAAAGGGTGCGGAGGAGATTTACAAGGATGTTGCCTGGATTGAGTTTAGGAGCCGAGGGGTAATGTTACAGCTCTATCGGACCCTGGTCAGACCCCACTTGGAGTACTGTGCTCAGTTCTGGTCACCTCACTACAGGAAGGACGTGGAAGCCATAGAAAGGGTGCGGAGGAGATTTACAAGGATGTTGCCTGGATTGAGTTTAGGAGCCGAGGGGTAATGTTACAGCTCTATAGGACCCTGGTCAGACCCCACTTGGAGTACTGTGCTCAGTTCCGGTCGCCTCACTACAGGAAGGACGTGGAAGCCATAGAAAGGGTGCGGAGGAGATTTACAAGGATGTTGCCTGGATTGAGTTTAGGAGCCGAGAGGTAATGTTACAGCTCTATAGGACCCTGGTCAGACCCCACTTGGAGTACTGTGCTCAGTTCTGGTCGCCTCACTACAGGAAGGACGTGGAAACCATAGAAAGGGTGCGGAGGAGATTTACAAGGATGTTGCCTGGATTGAGTTTAGGAGCCGAGGGGTAATGTTACAGCTCTATAGGACCCTGGTCAGACCCCACTTGGAGTACTCTGCTCAGTTCTGGTCGCCTCACTACAGGAAGGACGTGGAAACCATAGAAAGGGTGCGGAGGAGATTTACAAGGATGTTGCCTGGATTGAGTTTAGGAGCCGAGGGGTAATGTTACAGCTCTATAGGACCCTGGTCAGACCCCACTTGGAGTACTGTGCTCAGTTCTGGTCGCCTCACTACAGGAAGGACGTGGAAACCATAGAAAGGGTGCGGAGGAGATTTACAAGGATGTTGCCTGGATTGGGGAGCGTGCCCTGTGAGAATAGGTTGAGTGAACTTGGCCTTTTCTCCTCGGAGCGACGGAGGGTGAGAGGTGACCCGATAGAGGGGTACGAGATGATGAGAGGCATTGATGGTGTGGATAGTCAGAGGCTTTTTCCCCAGGGCTGAAATGGTTGCCACAAGAGGACACAGGTTTAAGGTGCTGGGGGGCAGGTACAGAGGAGATGTCGGGGGTAAATTTTTCACTCAGAGAGTGGTGAGTGTGTGGAATGGGCTGCCGGCGACGGTGGGTTTGGGGGGATACGAGAGGGTCTTTTAAGAGACTCCTGGACGGCTACATGGAGCTTAGGAAAATAGAGGGGTAGAGAAATCATAGGCAGTTTCGAGAGTAGATTACACGGTCTGCACAACAATGTGGGCCGAAGGGCCTGTAATGTGCTGTAGATTTCTGTTCCACACGGGAGGCTTATTCAGAAAGTCAGAAGGCATGGGATCCAGGGAAGTGGGATTGAGTTTAGGAGCCGAGAGGTAATGTTACAGCTCTATAGGACCCTGGTCAGACCCCACTTGGAGTACTGTGCTCAGTTCCGGTTGCCTCACTACAGGAAGGACGTGGAAGCCATAGAAAGGGTGCGGAGGAGATTTACAAGGATGTTGCCTGGATTGGGGAGCGTGCCCTGTGAGAATAGGTTGAGTGAACTCGGCCTTTTCTCCTCGGAGCGATGGAGGGTGAGAGGTGACCCGATAGAGGGGTACAAGATGATGAGAGGCATTGATGGTGTGGATAGTCAGAGGCTTTTTCCCCAGGGCTGAAATGGTTGCCACAAGAGGACACAGGTTTAAGGTGCTGGGGAGTAGGTACAGAGGGGATGTCAGGGGTGAGTTTTTCACTCAGAGAGTGGTGAGTGTGTGGAATGGGCTGCCGGCGACGGTGGCAACAGGGTATTTAAAGAGTCTCTTAAATAGATACATGGGGCTATCCAGAAGGGTAATTCTAGGCATTTTCTAGAATAGATTACGTGGTTGGTACAACATGGAGGGCTGAAGGGTCTGTACTGTGCTGCAGATGTCAAATTTCTATCCCCCTTCGCCTAAAAAACTCGCCCTCTCCCTCCCCCTATCAACACCATCACACTGAGCACGGGGGCTCCCCAGGGCTGTGTGCTCAGTCCACTGCTGTTCACTCTGCTGACCCACGACTGTGCTACAACACACAGCTCGAACCACATCACCAAGTTCACCGATGACACGACCATGGTGGGTCTCATCAGCGAGAACGACGAGTCGGCTTACGGAGAGGAGGGGCAGAGGCAAACGGACCGGTGCGGAGCCAACAACCTGTCTCTGAATGTGAACGGTTGTTGACTTCAGGAGGGCACGGAGCGACCGCTCCCCGCTGAACATCGACGGCTCCTCGGTAGAGATCGTTCAGAGCACCAGATTCCTTGGTGTTCCCCTGTCGGAGAATCTCACCCGGTCCCTCGACACCAGCTCCACAGCAAAGAAAGCCCAGCAGCGTCTCTACTTTCTGCGAAGGCTGAGGAAAGTCCGTCTCCCACCACCCCCCCCATCCTCATCACATTCTACAAGGGTTGTACTGAGAGCATCCCGAGCAGCTGCATCACTGCCTGGTTCGGGAATTGCACCGTCTCGGATCGCAAGACCCTGCAGCGGATAGTGAGGTCAGCTGAGAAGATCACCGTGGTCTCTCTTCCCGCCGTCACGGACATTTCCACGACTCTCTGCATCCGCAAAGCAAACAGCATTATGAAGGACCCCACGCGCCCCTCATACAAACTCTTCTCCCTCCTGCCGTCTGGGAAAAGGCTCCGAAGCATTCGGGCTCTCACGACCAGACTGTGTAACAGTTTCTTCCCCCAAGCCATCAGACTCCTCAATACCCAGAGCCTGGACTGACACCTTACTGCCCGATTGTCCTGTTTATTATTTATTGTAATGCCTGCACTGTTCTGTGCACTGTATGCAGTCCTGGGTTTTTGTACTGTGTCATGTAACACCATGGTCCTGAAAAACGTTGTCTCGTTTTTACTGTGAACTGTGGTCAAAACTGTGCCGGCAGTTATGGTTGAAATGACAATAAAAGTGACTTGACTTGTCTTGGCAAGGGAGCATTAACGCCCGGCTCTTGCAGTTGGTCTGTAGTCTAGTGTAGCTTTTTCCTGTGTTGAAAACTGTCGTCTCGTTTTTACTGTGTACTGTGCCGGCAGTTATGGTCGAAATGCCAATTAAAAGTGACTTGACTTGTCTTGACTATTTCCAATCATTCCCCTCCCATGTCGCCCTCCCGCTCCACACTTAACCCCTCCCCTCTCAACGTTGACCCTCTCCGCCCCCTCTCCCCCAATCCCGAAGACACCCCCCCCCATCCGTTCGCTCCCCCCGGCCCCTCCACCTTCCCAGCGGGACCTCCACCCCCCCCCCAATGAGCCCCAGTGCAGAAAGGAGACTCCTGAAAGTCTGTCAAATTTCGTAAAACCAATGTTATCCTTTTGTGAATTCTTACAAATAGAAAAGCCAATCATCTGCATCTGTGAGTCTGCAATGGCCGTGTGTCGGGGGTGAGGGGGGGATGGGCCATAGAGAGAGGAAAGCGGGGGGGGGGAGAAGGAGAGGGATACGGGGTAGAGGGCAGGGAGAGGGGGGTAGAGGGAGAGAGAGAGAGAGAGTGAGGCAGAGAGATAAGGGAGAGTGGGGGATGGGCTGTAAAGAGAGGAAAGGGGTGGAGAAGGAGAGATACGGGGTAGAGGGAGAGAGGGAGAGGCAGAGATAAAGAAAGGAGAGAGGGAGACAGAGTGGGGGATGGGCCACAGAGAGAGGAAACGGGGGGTGAAGGAGAGGGATACGGGGTGGAGGGCAGGGAGAGGGGGGGTAGAGGGAGAGAGAGAGAGAGAGTGAGGCAGAGAGATAAGGGAGAGTGGGGGATGGGCTGTAAAGAGAGGAAAGGGGTGGAGAAGGAGAGATACGGGGTAGAGGGAGAGAGGGAGAGGCAGAGATAAAGAAAGGAGAGAGGGAGACAGAGTGGGGGGATGGGCCACAGAGAGAGGAAACGGGGGGTGAAGGAGAGGGATACGGGGTGGAGGGCAGGGAGGGGGGAAGAGGGAGAGAGGGTGAGAGTGAGAGAGGCAGAGAGATAAAGGAGAGGGAGGGAGAGAGAGAAAGGAGAGAGGGAGACAGAGGTATCGAGGAGAGAGAGGGGAGGGAAGGGAGAGCGATTGAGAGGGTAACAGAGAGAGGGGAGGAGGGAGGGATGGAGAGGAGAGAGAGAATGGGGAAGAAAGCAGAGAGAACAGAGAGGGAGGGAGAGGGGCCGACAGGGCGGGGAGGGGGGAGATGGGGGTGGGGATGGGGGGGGGGTGTCGGAACGGGCCAGGCACAGAGCCGCGGACAGCGCGGAGTTCAGTAGCATTGCGATCCTCCCCCCCCACCACCCTCCAGCTGCCCTCCCTGCGTTGCCCCCGCTGGGCCGGCGGATCACGGCTGGGTGTTCTTCACCCGGGAGGTGTGGCAGGCGAGGCAGAGGATGTGGCCGTCCAGGGGGTAGCAACCCTTCTCGTCGGCCTCCGTCGACAGCTGTGTCCCGCAGTCCTGGCGGGGAGAGAGGGGGGAAGAGGGTCAGCTCTGTCTGAGGAAGGGCGGAGGGTCGGAGGGACAGAAAGATGGGAAGGGAGGCTCGGTAAGGAGGGGGAGGCAGAATGGTTGAGTGAAAGAGGAAGGCGAGGTACGGGGGAAGGCGAGGGACGGGGGAGACGGGGACGGCTGGAAGAGGCGAGGGACAGGGAGACGGGGACGGCTGGAAGAGGCGAGGGACGGGGAGACGGGGACGACTGGAAGAGGCGAGGGACGGGGAGACGGGGACGGCTGGAAGAGGCGAGGGACAGGGGAGACGGGGACGGCTGGAAGAGGCGAGGGACGGGGAGACGGGGACGGCTGGAAGAGGCGAGGGACGGGGAGACGGGGACGGCTGGAAGAGGCGAGGGACAGGGGAGACGGGGACGGCTGGAAGAGGCGAGGGACGGGGAGACGGGGACGGCTGGAAGAGGAGAGGGACGGGGAGACGGGGACGGCTGGAAGAGGCGAGGGACGGGGAGACGGGGACGGCTGGAAGAGGCGAGGGACAGGGGAGACGGGGACGGCTGGAAGAGGCGAGGGACGGGGAGACGGGGACGGCTGGAAGAGGCGAGGGACGGGGAGACGGGGACGGCTGGAAGAGGCGAGGGACGGGGAGACGGGGACGGCTGGAAGAGGCGAGGGACGGGGAGACGGGGACGGCTGGAAGAGGCGAGGGACGGGGAGACAGGACGGCTGGAAGAGGCGAGGGACGGGGAGACGGGGACGACTGGAAGAGGCGAGGGACGGGGAGACGGGGACGACTGGAAGAGGCGAGGGACGGGGAGACGGGGACGGCTGGAAGAGGAGAGGGACGGGGAGATGGGGACGGCTGGAAGAGGCGAGGGACGGGGAGACGGGGACGACTGGAAGAGGCGAGGGACGGGGAAGGGGATGGACAGGAAGAGGCGAGGGACAGGGAAGGGGATAGACAGGAAGAGGAGAGGGACGGGGAAGGGGATGGACGGGGAAGGGGATGGACAGGAAGAGGCGAGGGACAGGGAAGGGGATGGACAGGAAGAGGAGAGGGACAGGGAAGGGGATGGACGGGGAAGGGGATGGACAGGAAGAGGAGAGGGACGGGGAAGGGGATGGACAGGAAGAGGAGAGGGACGGGGAAGGGGATGGACAGGAAGAGGAGAGGGACGGGGAAGGGGATGGACGGGGAAGGGGATGGACAGGAAGAGGAGAGGGACAGGGAAGGGGATGGACAGGAAGAGGAGAGGGACGGGGAAGGGGATGGACGGGGAAGGGGATGGACAGGAAGAGGAGAGGGACAGGGAAGCGGATGGACAGGGAAGGGGATGGACAGGAAGAGGAGAGGGACGGGGAAGGGGATGGACAGGAAGAGGAGAGGGACAGGGAAGGGGATGGACAGGGAAGGGGATGGACAGGAAGAGGAGAGGGACGGGAAAGGGGATGGACAGGAAGAGGAGAGGGACGGGAAAGGGGATGGACAGGAAGAGGCGAGGGACGGGGAAGGGGATGGACAGGAAGAGGAGAGGGACGGGGAAGGGGATGGACAGGAAGAGGAGAGGGACAGGGAAGGGGATGGACAGGAAGAGGAGAGGGACGGGGAAGGGGATGGACAGGAAGAGGAGAGGGACAGGGAAGGGGATGGACAGGAAGAGGAGAGGGACAGGGAAGGGGATGGACGGGGAAGGGGATGGACAGGAAGAGGAGAGGGATGGGGAAGGGGATGGACAGGAAGAGGAGAGGGACAGGGAAGGGGATGGACAGGAAGAGGAGAGGGACAGGGAAGGGGATGGACAGGAAGAGGAGAGGGACAGGGAAGGAGATGGACAGGAAGAGGAGAGGGACAGGGAAGGGGATGGACGGGGAAGGGGATGGACAGGAAGAGGAGAGGGACAGGGAAGGGGATGGACAGGAAGAGGAGAGGGACAGGGAAGGGGATGGACGGGGAAGGGGATGGACAGGAAGAGGAGAGGGACGGGGAAGGGGATGGACAGGAAGAGGAGAGGGACAGGAAGAGGAGAGGGACAGGGAAGGGGATGGACGGGGAAGGGGATGGACAGGAAGAGGAGAGGGACGGGGAAGGGGATGGACAGGAAGAGGAGAGGGACGGGGAAGGGGATGGACAGGAAGAGGAGAGGGACGGGGAAGGGGATGGACAGGAAGAGGAGAGGGACGGGGAAGGGGATGGACAGGAAGAGGAGAGGGACAGGGAAGGGGATGGACAGGAAGAGGAGAGGGACAGGGAAGGGGATGGACGGGGAAGGGGATGGACAGGAAGAGGAGAGGGACGGGGAAGGGGATGGACAGGAAGAGGAGAGGGACAGGGAAGGGGATGGACGGGGAAGGGGATGGACAGGAAGAGGAGAGGGACAGGGAAGGGGATGGACAGGGAAGGGGATGGACAGGAAGAGGAGAGGGACGGGAAAGGGGATGGACGGGGAAGGGGATGGACAGGAAGAGGAGAGGGACGGGGAAGGGGATGGACGGGGAAGGGGATGGACAGGAAGAGGAGAGGGACGGGGAAGGGGATGGACAGGAAGAATGGCGAGGGAGAGGGACAGGCGGGGGACAAGGGAAGGAGGAAGGAGCATGATGAGGGAAGGAGAGAGGTGAGGGACAAGGGACCGGGGGGGGGGATGACGGATGCAGTGAGGCTCGGCTTAGAGAGACCGAGGGAGGCCGGGGTCAGAGGGAAGGCAAGGGACGAGGAACAGGAGGGATGGAGGAAGTCGAGGGATGAGGAGCGGAGAGAGATGAATGACGAGGGAGGTGGTACGGAGGGTGAGAACGGACCAGGGACGGAGGGACGAGGGGCAGACCCACCTCGCAGCGGTAACAGTTGAGGTGAAAGTTCCTCTCGAGGGCAACGATCCTCAGCGTCTCCTCCCTCCCCTCCTCGGGGATGATGGGCTGCTGGCACACACTGCAGCGGGGGGCAAATCTCCTGTTCGGGAGGGGGGTAGACAGAGGCAGGTAGTTAGCGTCTGAAATAAAACCCCACCTTCAACACTGAACCCCTGTCCCTCCCTCCTTGACTTCCCCTTCCCCCATCCTTCCCTCAGCCACCTCTCGCTCTCTCCCCTTCACTCCCAACTGCCCTCAACCTCTCCCCTTTCTCCAACACCCTCCACTCTCCATTCCCTCATGCCCCCCTCCCTCCCTGACCGTCACCTCCAGCCTCCCCTCTTTCCTGACACTACTTGCCTCCACCCTACCCTGACTCTCCCCCTCTCCGTCCTCACACACTCAAGTGAAGAGATCTCCACTCCCTTTGCAATTTTTGCTCATTTCTATCTCGATTCCTGCTTTCGACAAGAAGGGACGAGATGGCCTGTTTCCGTGCAGTAATTATTATAGTTATTGAACACTCTCTCAACATGCATGTAATTTATCATTATATTCCAATCAGTAATTGTACTGTAATTTTGTGCACTGAATTTGGTCCCGGGTAGGTCTGAAGTCTGGTGTAGCTTTGTGTCGTTTCACGTAGTCTGGTGTAGTTTTGTGTCGTTTCACGTAGTCTGGTGTAGTTTTGTGTCGTTTCACGTAGTCTGGTGTAGTTTTCTGTCGTTTCGGGTAGTCTGGTGTAGTTTTGTGTCGTTTCAGGTAGTCTGGTGTAGTTTTCTGTCGTTTCACGTAGTCTGGTGTAGTTTTGTGTCGTTTCACGTAGTCTGGTGTAGTTTTGTGTCGTTTCACGTAGTCTGGTGTAGTTTTCTGTCGTTTCGGGTAGTCTGGTGTAGTTTTGTGTCGTTTCAGGTAGTCTGGTGTAGTTTTCTGTCGTTTCGGGTAGTCTGGTGTAGTTTTGTGTCGTTTCACGTAATCTGGTGTAGTTTTGTGTCGTTTCACGTAGTCTGGTGTAGTTTTCTGTCGTTTCGGGTAGTCTGGTGTAGTTTTGTGACGTTTCACGTAGTCTGGTGTAGTTTTGTGTCGTTTCGGGTAGTCTGGTGTAGTTTTGTGTCGTTTCACGTAGTCTGGTGTAGTTTTGTGTCGTTTCAGGTAGTCTGGTGTAGTTTTGTGTCGTTTCACGTAGTCTGGTGTAGTTTTCTGTCGTTTCGGGTAGTCTGGTGTAGTTTTGTGACGTTTCACGTAGTCTGGTGTAGTTTTGTGTCGTTTCGGGTAGTCTGGTGTAGTTTTGTGTCGTTTCACGTAGTCTGGTGTAGTTTTGTGTCGTTTCGGGTAGTCTGGTGTAGTTTTGTGTCGTTTCACGTAGTCTGGTGTAATTTTGTGTCGTTTCACGTAGTCTGGTGTAGTTTTGTGTCGTTTCTCGTAGTCTGGTGTAGTTTTGTGTCGTTTCGGGTAGTCTGGTGTAGTTTTGTGTCGTTTCACGTAGTCTGGTGTAGTTTTGTGTCGTTTCACGTAGTCTGGCGTAGTTTTGTGTCGTTTCACGTAGTCTGGTGTAGTTTTGTGTCGTTTCACGTAGTCTGGTGTAGTTTTGTGTCGTTTCGGGTAGTCTGGTGTAGTTTTGTGTCGTTTCGGGTAGTCTGGTGTAGTTTTGTGTCGTTTCACGTAGTCTGGTGTAGTTTTGTGTCGTTTCACGTAGTCTGGTGTAGTTTTGTGTCGTTTCGGGTAGTCTGGTGTAGTTTTGTGTCGTTTCGCGTAGTCTGGTGTAGTTTTGTGTCGTTTCGGGTAGTCTGGTGTAGTTTTGTGTCGTTTCGGGTAGTCTGGTGTAGTTTTGTGTCGTTTCACGTAGTCTGGTGTAGTTTTGTGTCGTTTCACGTAGTCTGGTGTAGTTTTGTGTCGTTTCGGGTAGTCTGGTGTAGTTTTGTGTCGTTTCACGTAGTCTGGTGTAGTTTTGTGTCGTTTCACGTAGTCTGGTGTAGTTTTGTGTCGTTTCGGGTAGTCTGGTGTAGTTTTGTGTCGTTTCGGGTAGTCTGGTGTAGTTTTGTGTCGTTTCACGTAGTCTGGTGTAGTTTTGTGTCGTTTCACGTAGTCTTGTGTAGTGTTGTGTCGTTTCACGTAGTCTGGTGTAGTTTTGTGTCGTTTCGGGTATTCTGGTGTAGTTTTGTGTCGTTTCGCGTAGTCTGGTGTAGTTTTGTGTCGTTTCGCGTAGTCTGGTGTAGTTTTGTGTCGTTTCACGTAGTCTGGTGTAGTTTTGTGTCGTTTCACGTAGTCTGGTGTAGTTTTGTGTCGTTTCGGGTAGTCTGGTGTAGTTTTGTGTCGTTTCAGGTAGTCTGGTGTAGTTTTGTGTCGTTTCACGTAGTCTGGTGTAGTTTTCTGTCGTTTCGGGTAGTCTGGTGTAGTTTTGTGACGTTTCACGTAGTCTGGTGTAGTTTTGTGTCGTTTCGGGTAGTCTGGTGTAGTTTTGTGTCGTTTCGGGTAGTCTGGTGTAGTTTTGTGTCGTTTCACGTAGTCTGGTGTAGTTTTGTGTCGTTTCGCGTAGTCTGGTGTAGTTTTGTGTCGTTTCGCGTAGTCTGGTGTAGTTTTGTGTCGTTTCGCGTAGTCTGGTGTAGTTTTGTGTCGTTTCGGGTAGTCTGGTGTAGTTTTGTGTCGTTTCGGGTAGTCTGGTGTAGTTTTGTGTCGTTTCGCGTAGTCTGGTGTAGTTTTGTGTCGTTTCGCGTAGTCTGGTGTAGTTTTGTGTCGTTTCGCGTAGTCTGGTGTAGTTTTGTGTCGTTTCGCGTAGTCTGGTGTAGTTTTGTGTCGTTTCGGGTAGTCTGGTGTAGTTTTGTGTCGTTTCGGGTAGTCTGGTGTACTTTTGTGTCGTTTCACGTAGTCTGGTGTAGTTTTGTGTCGTTTCGGGTAGTCTGGTGTAGTTTTGTGTCGTTTCGGGTAGTCTGGTGTAGTTTTGTGTCGTTTCGGGTAGTCTGGTGTAGTTTTGTGTCGTTTCGGGTAGTCTGGTGTAGTTTTGTGTCGTTTCACGTAGTCTGGTGTAGTTTTGTGTCGTTTCACGTAGTCTGGTGTAGTTTTGTGTCGTTTCGGGTAGTCTGGTGTAGTTTTGTGTCGTTTCGGGTAGTCTGGTGTAGTTCTGTGTCGTTTCGGGTAGTCTGGTGTAGTTCTGTGTCGTTTCGGGTAGTCTGGTGTAGTTCTGTGTCGTTTCACGTAGTCTGGTGTAGTTTTGTGTCGTTTCACGTAGTCTGGTGTAGTTTTGTGTCGTTTCACGTAGTCTGGTGTAGTTTTGTGTCGTTTCGGGTAGTCTGGTGTAGTTTTGTGTCGTTTCGGGTAGTCTGGTGTAGTTTTGTGTCGTTTCACGTAGTCTGGTGTAGTTTTGTGTCGTTTCGGGTAGTCTGGTGTAGTTTTGTGTCGTTTCGGGTAGTCTGGTGTAGTTTTGTGTCGTTTCGGGTAGTCTGGTGTAGTTTTGTGTCGTTTCACGTAGTCTGGTGTAGTTTTGTGTCGTTTCACGTAGTCTGGTGTAGTTTTGTGTCGTTTCACGTAGTCTGGTGTAGTTTTGTGTCGTTTCGGCTAGTCTGGTGTAGTTTTGTGTCGTTTCTCGTAGTCTGGTGTAGTTTTGTGTCGTTTCACGTAGTCTGGTGTAGTTTTGTGTCGTTTCACGTAGTCTGGTGTAGTTTTGTGTCGTTTCTCGTAGTCTGGTGTAGTTTTCTGTCGTTTCACCTAGTCTGGTGTAGTTTTGTGTCGTTTCACCTAGTCTGGTGTAGTTTTGTGTCGTTTCGGGAAGTCTGGTGTAGTTTTGTGTCGTTTCACGTAGTCTGGTGTAGTTTTGTGTCGTTTCACGTAGTCTGGTGTAGTTTTGTGTCGTTTCGGGTAGTCTGGTGTAGTTTTGTGTCGTTTCGGGTAGTCTGATGTAGTTTTGTGACGTTTCGGGTAGTCTGGTGTAGTTTTGTGTCGTTTCGGGTAGTCTGGTGTAGTTTTGTGTCGTTTCACGTAGTCTGGTGTAGTTTTGTGTCGTTTCTCATAGTTTGGTGTAGTTTTGTGTCGTTTCACGTAGTCTGGTGTAGTTTTGTGTCGATTCGGGTAGTCTGGTGTACTTTTGTGTCGTTTCGGGTAGTCTGGTGTAGTTTTGTGTCGTTTCACGTAGTCTGGTGTAGTTTTGTGTCGTTTCGGGAAGTCTGGTGTAGTTTTGTGTCGTTTCACATAGTCTGGTATAGTTTTGTGTCGTTTCACGTAGTCTGGTGTAGTTTTGTGTCGTTTCACGTAGTCTGGTGTAGTTTTGTGTCGTTTCGGGTAGTCTGGTGTAGTTTTGTGTCGTTTCACGTAGTCTGGTGTAGTTTTGTGTCGTTTCACCTAGTCTGGTGTAGTTTTGTGTCGTTTCGGGTAGTCTGGTGTAGTTTTGTGTCGTATCGGGTAGTCTGGTGTAGTTTTGTGTCGTTTCGGGTAGTCTGGTGTAGTTTTGTGTCGTTTCACGTAGTCTGGTGTAGTTTTGTGTCGTTTCACCTAGTCTGGTGTAGTTTTGTGTCGTTTCGGGTAGTCTGGTGTAGTTTTGTGTCGTTTCGGGTAGTCTGGTGTAGTTTTGTGTCGTTTAGGGTAGTCTGGTGTCGTTTTGTGTCGTTTCACGTAGTCTGGTGTAGTTTTGTGTCGTTTCACGTAGTCTGGTGTAGTTTTCTGACGTTTCGGGTAGTCTGGTGTAGTTTTGTGTCGTTTCACGTAGTCTGGTGTAGTTTTGTGTCGTTTCACGTAGTCTAGTGTAGTTTTGTTTCGTTTCACCTAGTCTGGTGTAGTTTTGTGTCGTTTCACGTAGTCTGGTGTAGTGTTGTGTCGTTTCGGGTAGTCTGGTGTAGTTTTGTGTCGTTTCGGGTAGTCTGGTGTAGTTTTGTGTCGTTTCGGGTAGTCTGGTGTAGTTTTGTGTCGTTTCGGGTAGTCTGGTGTAGTTTTGTGTCGTTTCGGGTAGTCTGGTGTAGTTTTGTGTCGTTTCGGGTAGTCTGGTGTAGTTTTGTGTCGTTTCCCGTAGTCTGGTGTAGTTTTGTGTCGTTTCCCGTAGTCTGGTGTAGTTTTGTGTCGTTTCACGTAGTCTGGTGTAGTTTTGTGTCGTTTCGGGTAGTCTAGTGTAGTTTTGTGTCGTTTCGGGTAGTCTGGTGTAGTTTTGTGTCGTTTCGGGTAGTCTGGTGTAGTTTTGTGTCGTTTCACGTAGTCTGGTGTAGTTTTGTGTCGTTTCACGTAGTCTGGTGTAGTTTTGTGTCGTTTCACGTAGTCTGGTGTAGTTTTGTGTCGTTTCGGGTAGTCTGGTGTAGTTTTGTGTCGTTTCGGGTAGTCTGGTGTAGTTTTGTGTCGTTTCGGGTAGTCTGGTGTAGTTTTGTGTCGTTTCGGGTAGTCTGGTGTAGTTTTGTGTCGTTTCACGTAGTCTGGTGTAGTTTTGTGTCGTTTCGGGTAGTCTGGTGTAGTTTTGTGTCGTTTCGGGTAGTCTGGTGTAGTTTTGTGTCGTTTCTCATAGTCTGGTGTAGTTTTGTGTCGTTTCACGTAGTCTGGTGTAGTTTTGTGTCGTTTCGGGAAGTCTGGTGTAGTTTTGTGTCGTTTCGGGTAGTCTGGTGTAGTTTTGTGTCGTTTCACGTAGTCTGGTGTAGTTTTGTGTCGTTTCACGAAGTCTGGTGTAGTTTTGTGTCGTTTCACGTAGTCTGGTGTAGTTTTGTGTCGTTTCGGGTAGTCTGGTGTAGTTTTGTGTCGTTTCGGGTAGTCTGGTGTAGTTTTGTGTCGTTTCACCTAGTCTGGTGTAGTTTTGTGTCGTTTCACGTAGTCTGGTGTAGTTTTGTGTCGTTTCACGTAGTCTGGTGTAGTTTTGTGTCGTTTCACGTAGTCTGGTGTAGTTTTGTGACGTTTCACCTAGTCTGGTGTAGTTTTGTGTCGTTTCATGTAGTCTGGTGTAGTTTTGTGTCGTTTCATGTTGTCTGGTGTAGTTTTGTGTCGTTTCACCTAGTCTGGTGTAGTTTTGTGTCGTTTCGGGTAGTCTGGTGTAGTTTTGTGTCGTTTCACGTAGTCTGGTGTCGTTTTGTGTCGTTTCACGTAGTCTGGTATCGTTTTGTGTCGTTTCACGTAGTCTGGTGTAGTTTTGTGTCGTTTCACCTAGTCTGGTGTAGTTTTGTGTCGTTTCACGTAGTCTGGTGTAGTTTTGTGTCGTTTCGGGTAGTCTGGTGTAGTTTTGTGTCGTTTCGGGTAGTCTGGTGTAGTTTTGTGTCGTTTCGGGTAGTCTGGTGTAGTTTTGTGTCGTTTCGGGTAGTCTGGTGTAGTTTTGTGTCGTTTCGGGTAGTCTGGTGTAGTTTTGTGTCGTTTCGGGTAGTCTGGTGTAGTTTTGTGTCGTTTCGGGTAGACTGGTGTAGTTTTGTGTCGTTTCACGTAGTCTGGTGTAGTTTTGTGTCGTTTCGGGTAGTCTGGTGTAGTTTTGTGTCGTTTCACGTAGTCTGGTGTAGTTTTGTGTCGTTTCACGTAGTCTGGTGTAGTTTTGTGTCGTTTCACGTAGTCTGGTGTAGTTTTGTGTCGTTTCGGGTAGTCTGGTGTAGTTTTGTGTCGTTTCGGGTAGTCTAGTGTAGTTTTGTGTCGTTTCGGGTAGTCTGGTGTAGTTTTGTGTCGTTTCACGTAGTCTGGTGTAGTGTTGTGTCGTTTCGGGTAGTCTGGTGTAGTTTTGTGTCGTTTCACGTAGTCTGGTGTAGTTTTGTGTCGTTTCACGTAGTCTGGTGTAGTTTTGTGTCGTTTCTCGTAGTCTGGTGTAGTTTTCTGTCGTTTCACCTAGTCTGGTGTAGTTTTGTGTCGTTTCACGTAGTCTGGTGTAGTTTTGTGTCGTTTCGGGTAGTCTGGTGTAGTTTTGTGTCGTTTCGGGTAGTCTGGTGTAGTTTTGTGTCGTTTCGGGTAGTCTGGTGTAGTTTTGTGTCGTTTCACGTAGTCTGGTGTAGTGTTGTGTCGTTTCGGGTAGTCTGGTGTAGTTTTGTGTCGTTTCACGTAGTCTGGTGTAGTTTTGTGTCGTTTCGGGTAGTCTGGTGTAGTTTTGTGTCGTTTCGGGTAGTCTGGTGTAGTGTTGTGTCGTTTCACGTAGTCAGGTGTAGTTTTGTGTCGTTTCGGGTAGTCTGGTGTAGTGTTGTGTCGTTTCACATAGTCTGGTGTAGTTTTGTGTTGTTTCGGGTAGTCTGGTGTAGTTTTGTGTCGTTTCACGTAGTCTGGTGTAGTTTTGTGTCGTTTCACGTAGTCTGGTGTAGTTTTGTGTCGTTTCGGGTAGTCTGGTGTAGTTTTGTGTCGTTTCGGGTAGTCTGGTGTAGTTTTGTGTCGTTTCGGGTAGTCTGGTGTAGTTTTGTGTCGTTTCGGGTAGTCTGGTGTAGTTCTGTGTCGTTTCGGGTAGTCTGGTGTAGTTTTGTGTCGTTTCACGTAGTCTGGTGTAGTTTTGTGTCGTTTCACGTAGTCTGGTGTAGTTTTGTGTCGTTTCGGGTAGTCTGGTGTAGTTTTGTGTCGTTTCGGGTAGTCTGGTGTAGTTTTGTGTCGTTTCGGGTAGTCTGGTGTAGTTTTGTGTCGTTTCGGGTAGTCTGGTGTAGTTTTGTGTCGTTTCGGGTAGTCTGGTGTAGTTTTGTGTCGTTTCGGGTAGTCTGGTGTAGTTTTGTGTCGTTTCGGGTAGACTGGTGTAGTTTTGTGTCGTTTCACGTAGTCTGGTGTAGTTTTGTGTCGTTTCGGGTAGTCTGGTGTAGTTTTGTGTCGTTTCACGTAGTCTGGTGTAGTTTTGTGTCGTTTCACGTAGTCTGGTGTAGTTTTGTGTCGTTTCACCTAGTCTGGTGTAGTTTTGTGTCGTTTCACGTAGTCTGGTGTAGTTTTGTGTCGTTTCGGGTAGTCTGGTGTAGTTTTGTGTCGTTTCGGGTAGTCTGGTGTAGTTTTGTGTCGTTTCGGGTAGTCTGGTGTAGTTTTGTGTCGTTTCGGGTAGTCTGGTGTAGTTTTGTGTCGTTTCGGGTAGTCTGGTGTAGTTTTGTGTCGTTTCGGGTAGACTGGTGTAGTTTTGTGTCGTTTCACGTAGTCTGGTGTAGTTTTGTGTCGTTTCGGGTAGTCTGGTGTAGTTTTGTGTCGTTTCACGTAGTCTGGTGTAGTTTTGTGTCGTTTCACGTAGTCTGGTGTAGTTTTGTGTCGTTTCACGTAGTCTGGTGTAGTTTTGTGTCGTTTCGGGTAGTCTGGTGTAGTTTTGTGTCGTTTCGGGTAGTCTAGTGTAGTTTTGTGTCGTTTCGGGTAGTCTGGTGTAGTTTTGTGTCGTTTCACGTAGTCTGGTGTAGTGTTGTGTCGTTTTGAGTAGTCTGGTGTAGTTTTGTGTCGTTTCACGTAGTCTGGTGTAGTTTTGTGTCGTTTCACGTAGTCTGGTGTAGTTTTGTGTCGTTTCTCGTAGTCTGGTGTAGTTTTCTGTCGTTTCACCTAGTCTGGTGTAGTTTTGTGTCGTTTCACGTAGTCTGGTGTAGTTTTGTGTCGTTTCGGGTAGTCTGGTGTAGTTTTGTGTCGTTTCTCGTAGTCTGGTGTAGTTTTGTGTCGTTTCGGGTAGTCTGGTGTAGTTTTGTGTCGTTTCACGTAGTCTGGTGTAGTGTTGTGTCGTTTCAGGTAGTCTGGTGTAGTTTTGTGTCGTTTCACGTAGTCTGGTGTAGTTTTGTGTCGTTTCGGGTAGTCTGGTGTAGTTTTGTGTCGTTTCGGGTAGTCTGGTGTAGTGTTGTGTCGTTTCACGTAGTCAGGTGTAGTTTTGTGTCGTTTCGGGTAGTCTGGTGTAGTGTTGTGTCGTTTCACATAGTCTGGTGTAGTTTTGTGTCGTTTCGGGTAGTCTGGTGTAGTTTTGTGTCGTTTCACGTAGTCTGGTGTAGTTTTGTGTCGTTTCACGTAGTCTGGTGTAGTTTTGTGTCGTTTCGGGTAGACTGGTGTAGTTTTGTGTCGTTTCGGGTAGTCTGGTGTAGTTTTGTGTCGTTTCGGGTAGTCTGGTGTAGTTTTGTGTCGTTTCGGGTAGTCTGGTGTAGTTTTGTGTCGTTTCGGGTAGTCTGGTGTAGTTTTGTGTCGTTTCGGGTAGTCTGGTGTAGTTTTGTGTCGTTTCACGTAGTCTGGTGTAGTTTTGTGTCGTTTCACGTAGTCTGGTGTAGTTTTGTGTCGTTTCGGGTAGTCTGGTGTAGTTTTGTGTCGTTTCTCGTAGTCTGGTGTAGTTTTGTGTCGTTTCTCGTAGTCTGGTGTAGTTTTGTGTCGTTTCACGTAGTCTGGTGTAGTTTTGTGTCGTTTCACGTAGTCTGGTGTAGTTTTGTGTCGTTTCACGTAGTCTGGTGTAGTTTTGTGACGTTTCGGGTAGTCTGGTGTAGTTTTGTGCCGTTTCACGTAGTCTGGTGTAGTTTTGTGTCGTTTCACGTAGTCTGGTGTAGTTTTGTGTCGTTTCGGGTAGTCTGGTGTAGTTTTGTGTCGTTTCGGGTAGTCTGGTGTAGTTTTGTGTCGTTTCGGGTAGTCTGGTGTAGTTTTGTGTCGTTTCGGGTAGTCTGGTGTAGTTTTGTGTCGTTTCGGGTAGTCTGGTGTAGTTTTGTGTCGTTTCGGGTAGTCTGGTGTAGTTTTGTGTCGTTTCGGGTAGTCTGGTGTAGTTTTGTGTCGTTTCGGGTAGTCTGGTGTAGTTTTGTGTCGTTTCGGGTAGTCTGGTGTAGTTTTGTGTCGTTTCGGGTAGACTGGTGTAGTTTTGTGTCGTTTCACGTAGTCTGGTGTAGTTTTGTGTCGTTTCGGGTAGTCTGGTGTAGTTTTGTGTCGTTTCACGTAGTCTGGTGTAGTTTTGTGTCGTTTCACGTAGTCTGGTGTAGTTTTGTGTCGTTTCACGTAGTCTGGTGTAGTTTTGTGTCGTTTCGGGTAGTCTGGTGTAGTTTTGTGTCGTTTCGGGTAGTCTACTGTAGTTTTGTGTCGTTTCGGGTAGTCTGGTGTAGTTTTGTGTCGTTTCACGTAGTCTGGTGTAGTGTTGTGTCGTTTCGGGTAGTCTGGTGTAGTTTTGTGTCGTTTCACGTAGTCTGGTGTAGTTTTGTGTCGTTTCACGTAGTCTGGTGTAGTTTTGTGTCGTTTCTCGTAGTCTGGTGTAGTTTTCTGTCGTTTCACCTAGTCTGGTGTAGTTTTGTGTCGTTTCACGTAGTCTGGTGTAGTTTTGTGTCGTTTCGGGTAGTCTGGTGTAGTTTTGTGTCGTTTCTCGTAGTCTGGTGTAGTTTTGTGTCGTTTCGGGTAGTCTGGTGTAGTTTTGTGTCGTTTCACGTAGTCTGGTGTAGTTTTGTGTCGTTTCGGGTAGTCTGGTGTAGTTTTGTGTCGTTTCACGTAGTCTGGTGTAGTTTTGTTTTGTGTCGTTTCGGGTAGTCTGGTGTAGTTTTGTGTTGTTTCACGTGGTCTGGTGTAGTTTTGTGTCGTTTCACGTGGTCTGGTGTAGTTTTGTGTCGTTTCACGTAGTCTGGTGTAGTTTTGTGTCGTTTCACGTAGTCTGGTGTAGTTTTGTGACGTTTCGGGTAGTCTGGTGTAGTTTTGTAACGTTTCACGTAGTCTGGTGTAGTTTTGTGTCGTTTCACGTAGTCTGGTGTAGTTTTGTGTCGTTTCGGGTAGTCTGGTGTAGTTTTGTGTCGTTTCGGGTAGTCTGGTGTAGTTTTGTGTCGTTTCGGGTAGTCTGGTGTAGTTTTGTGTCGTTTCGGGTAGTCTGGTGTAGTTTTGTGTCGTTTCGGGTAGTCTGGTGTAGTTTTGTGTCGTTTCGGGTAGTCTGGTGTAGTTTTGTGTCGTTTCGGGTAGTCTGGTGTAGTTTTGTGTCGTTTCGGGTAGTCTGGTGTAGTTTTGTGTCGTTTCGGGTAGTCTGGTGTAGTTTTGTGTCGTTTCGGGTAGTCTGGTGTAGTTTTGTGTCGTTTCGGGTAGACTGGTGTAGTTTTGTGTCGTTTCACGTAGTCTGGTGTAGTTTTGTGTCGTTTCCGGTAGTCTGGTGTAGTTTTGTGTCGTTTCACGTAGTCTGGTGTAGTTTTGTGTCGTTTCACGTAGTCTGGTGTAGTTTTGTGTCGTTTCACGTAGTCTGGTGTAGTTTTGTGTCGTTTCGGGTAGTCTGGTGTAGTTTTGTGTCGTTTCGGGTAGTCTACTGTAGTTTTGTGTCGTTTCGGGTAGTCTGGTGTAGTTTTGTGTCGTTTCACGTAGTCTGGTGTAGTGTTGTGTCGTTTCGGGTAGTCTGGTGTAGTTTTGTGTCGTTTCACGTAGTCTGGTGTAGTTTTGTGTCGTTTCACGTAGTCTGGTGTAGTTTTGTGTCGTTTCTCGTAGTCTGGTGTAGTTTTCTGTCGTTTCACCTAGTCTGGTGTAGTTTTGTGTCGTTTCACGTAGTCTGGTGTAGTTTTGTGTCGTTTCGGGTAGTCTGGTGTAGTTTTGTGTCGTTTCTCGTAGTCTGGTGTAGTTTTGTGTCGTTTCGGGTAGTCTGGTGTAGTTTTGTGTCGTTTCACGTAGTCTGGTGTAGTTTTGTGTCGTTTCGGGTAGTCTGGTGTAGTTTTGTGTCGTTTCACGTAGTCTGGTGTAGTTTTGTGTCGTTTCGGATATCTGGTGTAGTTTTGTGACGTTTCACGTAGTCTGGTGTAGTTTTGTGTCGTTTCACCTAGTCTGGTGTAGTTTTGTGTCGTTTCGGGTAGTCTGGTGTAGTTTTGTGTCGTTTCCCGTAGTCTGGTGTAGTTTTGTGTCGTTTCACGTAGTCTGGTGTAGTTTTGTGTCGTTTCACGTAGTCTGGTGTAGTTTTGTGTCGTTTCGGGTAGTCTAGTGTAGTTTTGTGTCGTTTCGGGTAGTCTGGTGTAGTTTTGTGTCGTTTCGGGTAGTCTGGTGTAGTTTTGTGTCGTTTCACGTAGTCTGGTGTAGTTTTGTGACGTTTCACGTAGTCTGGTGTAGTTTTGTGTCGTTTCACCTAGTCTGGTGTAGTTTTGTGTCGTTTCACGTAGTCTGGTGTAGTTTTGTGTCGTTTCGGGTAGTCTGGTGTAGTTTTGTGTCGTTTCTCATAGTCTGGTGTAGTTTTGTGTCGTTTCGGGTAGTCTGGTGTAGTTTTGTGTCGTTTCGGGTAGTCTGGTGTAGTTTTGTGTCGTTTCGGGTAGTCTGGTGTAGTTTTGTGTCGTTTCGGGTAGTCTGGTGTAGTTTTGTGTCGTTTCGGGTAGTCTGGTGTAGTTTTGTGTCGTTTCGGGTAGTCTGGTGTAGTTTTGTGTCGTTTCGGGTAGTCTGGTGTAGTTTTGTGTCGTTTCGGGTAGTCTGGTGTAGTTTTGTGTCGTTTCTCATAGTCTGGTGTAGTTTTGTGTCGTTTCGGGTAGTCTGGTGTAGTTTTGTGTCGTTTCGGGTAGTCTGGTGTAGTTTTGTGTCGTTTCACGTAGTCTGGTGTAGTTTTGTGTCGTTTCTCATAGTCTGGTGTAGTTTTGTGTCGTTTCACGTAGTCTGGTGTAGTTTTGTGTCGTTTCACGTAGTCTGGTGTAGTTTTGTGTCGTTTCTCGTAGTCTGGTGTAGTTTTGTGTCGTTTCGGGTAGTCTGGTGTATTTTTGTGTCGTTTCACGTAGTCTGGTGTAGTTTTGTGTCGTTTCACGTAGTCTGGTGTAGTTTTGTGTCGTTTCACGTAGTCTGGTGTAGTTTTGTGTCGTTTCACCTAGTCTGGTGTAGTTTTGTGTCGTTTCGGGTAGTCTGGTGTAGTTTTGTGTCGTTTCGGGTAGTCTGGTGTAGTTTTGTGTCGTTTCACGTAGTCTGGTGTAGTTTTGTTTTGTGTCGTTTCGGGTAGTCTGGTGTAGTTTTGTGTTGTTTCACGTGGTCTGGTGTAGTTTTGTGTCGTTTCACGTGGTCTGGTGTAGTTTTGTGTCGTTTCACGTAGTCTGGTGTAGTTTTGTGTCGTTTCACGTAGTCTGGTGTAGTTTTGTGTCGTTTCGGGTAGTCTGATGTAGTTTTGTGTCGTTTCGGGTAGTCTGGTGTAGTTTTCTGTCGTTTCGGGTAGTCTGGTGTAGTTTTGTGTCGTTTCGGGTAGTCTGGTGTAGTTTTGTGTCGTTTCACGTAGTCTGGTGTAGTTTTGTGTCGTTTCGGGTAGTCTGGTGTAGTTTTCTGTCGTTTCGGGTAGTCTGGTGTAGTTTTGTGCTGTTTCACGTAGTCTGGTGTAGTTTTGTGTCGTTTCACATAGTCTAGTGTAATTTGTGTTGTTTGACGTATCACCAGGGTCCAGCAGGAACGTTGTTTTGTTTTTACTGTTTACTGTAGCAGCAGTTTATGGTCGAAATGATAATTGAAGCGACTTAACGGATGCCTCCACCCTCCCCTCTCTCCTGACACTACCTCCCTCCACTCCTTGCTGTCCTCTCCCTTTCTCAATCCCGTCTCCCTCTTTCCCCTTCGCCCCCCATCTTCTCTCGTCCAGTCTTCCCCCCCCCGCTCCGCCTTTTCCCCCTTACCGGTGGTAATCCTCCACACAGTACACCTTGCCCTCAGGGTCCACCAGGAAGGGCTGCCCCTCCAGCCTGCGGCCGCAGTCCCCGCAGGTGAAGCACTCGGGGTGGAAGGCCTTCCCCGTGGCCCGCAGCATCTTCTCCCGGATCGGCTGCCCGCAGGCACTGCACTTCTCCAGGGTTTCCTGCGGCACAACGGTCACACCTCAGCCTCGGGGTGGGGCGGGGGGGTGGGGGGACGGCGCGGGTCGCCGCGGTACGGCTGCGGGGGGGACTCACCTGGTGGCATTCCTGGCACAGGGGCCTGCCCCCCACCTCGTAGAACTGCTGTCCCTGCAGCCGGCGGCCGCACTGGGAGCAGGTGAAGCACTCTACGTGGAACAGCTCCCCCATCGCCTTCACCGCCGCCTGGGCCCGCGACAGCTCCTTCCCGCAGTGGCTGCAGCGCTCTGCGGACGAGAGGGGGCACTCCGTCAGGTCGGGGCGCACCGCGGTACGTCAGGGGTCGGGGTGGGGCACACCGAGTCGCTTGGCAACGTCCGGCCCGGCCAGCCTGCCCCACCCTTCAATAAGATCACGGCCGATTGGTCCGTAAACTCAGCTCCATCTCTCTGCCTTTGCCCCGTAATCCTTAATTACCCCACTATGTAAAAAACTGTCTGTTTCTTAAATATATTCACTGAGGCAGCCCCCTCTGCTTCACGGGGCAGGGAATTCCACAGATTCACCACTCTCCGGAAAAAACTGTTCCTCCTCATCTACGTCCTAAATCTTCCCCCCCCCCCCACCCCGAATCTTCCGGCTGTCTCCCCTCGTTCTCGTCTCACCCACTGGTGGAAACCACTTTCCTGCCTCTATCTAATTTTGTATGTTTCTGTAAGATCCCCTCTCCTCCTTCTGCATTCCAGAGAGTACAGTCCCGGGTGACTCTGTCTCTCCTCACAGTCCAACCCCCTCATCCCTGGAATCACCCTGGTGAACCTCCCCTGCACTGCCCCCAAAGCCAGTCTACCCTTCCTCGAGTAAGGAGACCGGAACTGCCCACAGTACTCCAAGGGAAGGGCATGGGCTGATACCGCTCGATAACAGAAAGGGTTGGCGATCGGTGGCGAGCGGGGGTCGGTGCGGGGTCCACGACTATTCACGATACACATTAACGATCTGGACGAGGGACCGAGCGCGGCGTCTCGACGTTCGCCGGTGACACTAAAAGCAGATTGTACCCGGGACGGGGAGAGTCTGCAGAGGGATAGAGATGGGTTCAGTGAGCGGGCAAGGGTCTGGCGGGTGGAGTACAACGTACAAGGGATAATGGAAGAGCAGATGATTATTTAAATGGTGAAAGACTGCCGCACGCTGTCGTGCAGGGGGGACCGGGGAGCGCTTGTTCATGAATCGTTAAAGGTCGGTTTGCGGGCCCAGCGGGCTGTCGGGAAGGCAAATGGGAAGTTGACCTTAGTTGCTGGAGGGATTGAATTCAGGAGCAGGGAGGTCACGCTGCAAACTCTTCCTAAATCTTCCCCCCCCACCCCGAATCTTCAGGCTGTGTCCCCTCGCTCTCCTCTCACCCACCAGTGGAAACAGCTTTCCTGTCTCCATCTTATCCGTCCCTTCAAAATTCCGTACGTTTCGATAAGATCTCCCCTCATCCTTCTGAATTCCAGGGAGTTATTACTTTATTGTCACCAAACAATCGATACTGGAGCGTACAATCATCGCAGTGATATTTGTTTCTGCGCTTCGCGCTCCCTGGAATACTGATCGATAGTAAATATAACATAAATTTAAATAGAAAAGCGGGGAAAAACCCCGAGAGACGGGTCGGGATATGTGGAAGGTACGGCCCAGATCCGGGTCGGGATCCGTTCAGTCCCGGTAGACTCGATCTCTCCTCACAGTCTAACCCCCTCAATCCCCGGAATCAACCTGGTGAATCTCCCCTGCACTTACTCCTAAGCCAGTCTACCCTCCCTCGAGTCAGGAGACCGGAACTGCCCACAGGACTCCCGGTGCGGCCTCACCAGCACCCTGTACAGTTACAGCGTGCCCTCCCTGCTCCTGAATTCAATCCCTCCAGCAACGAAGGCCAACATCCCACTTGCCTTCCCGACAGCCCGCTGGGCCCGCAAACCGACCTTTTGCGATTCATGAACAAGCGCTCCCCGGTCCCCCCTGCACGACAGCGTGCGGCAATCTTTCACCATTTAAATAATCATCTGCTCTTCCGTTATCCCTCCCAAAGTGGGTGACCTCTCACTTACCAACGTTGTACTCCACCCGCCAGACCCTTGCCCACTCACTGAACCCATCTCTATCCCTCTGCAGACTCTCCCCGTCCCGGGTACAATCTGCTTTTAGTGTCACCGGCGAACGTCGAGACGCCGCGCTCGGCCCCTCGTCCAGATCGTTAATGTATATCGTGAATAGTCGTGGACCCCGCACCGACCCCCGCTCGCCACCGATCGCCAACCCTTTCTGTTATCGAGCGGTATCAGCCCATGCCCTTCCCTTGGAGTACAGTGGGCAGTTCCGGTCTCCTTACTCGAGGGAGGGTAGACTGGCTTTGGGGCCAGTGCAGGGGAGGTTCACCAGGGTGATTCCAGGGATGAGGGGGTTAGACTGTGAGGAGAGATCGAGTCGCCCGGGACTGTACTCTCTGGAATGCAGGAGGAGGAGAGGGGATTTTACAGAAACATACAACATTATGAAAGGGACGGATAAGATGGAGGCAGGAAAGCTGTTTCCACCGCTGGGTGAGACGAGAACGAGGGGACACAGCCTGAAGATTCGGGGGTGGGGGGGGGGGAAGATTTAGGACGGAGATGAAGAGGAACTGCTTTTCCCCAGAGAGCAGTTAATCTGTGGAACTCTCTGCCCCGTGAAGCAGAGGGGGCTGCCTCAGTGAATATAGTTAAGGCAAAGTTGGGCAGATTTTTGCAGAGTCGGGGGGGATTGAGGGTTACGGGGAAAAATCTTCTACACATCCACTCTATCTGTGTCCTCTGGTCCTAGACTCTCCCACGATAGGAAACATCCTCTCCACATCTACTCTATCTGTGTCCTCTGGTCCTAGACTCCCCCACTACAGGAAACATCCTCTCCACATCCACTCTATCTGTGTCCTCTGGTCCTAGACTCCCCCACTACAGGAAACATCCTCTCCACATCCACTCTATCTGTGTCCTCTGGTCCTAGACTCCCCCACTACAGGAAACATCCTCTCCACATCCACTCTATCTGTGTCCTCTACTCCTAGACTCACCCACTACAGGAAACATCCTCTCCACTTCTACTCTATCTGCGTCCTCTGGTCCTAGACTCCCCCACTACAGGAAACATCCTCTCCACATCCACTCTCTCTGTGTCCTCTGGTCCTAGACTCCCCCACTACAGGAAACATCCTCTCCACATCCACTCTATCTGTGTCCTCTGGTCCTAGACTCCCCCACTACAGGAAACATCCTCTCCACATCCACTCTATCTGTGTCCTCTGGTCCTAGACTCCCCCACTGCAGGAAACATCCTCTCCACATCCACTCTCTCTGTGTCCTCTGGTCCTAGACTCCCCCACTACAGGAAACATCCTCTCCACATCCACTCTATCTGTGTCCTCTGGTCCTAGACTCCCCCACTACAGGAAACATCCTCTCCACATCCACTCTATCTGTGTCCTCTGGTCCTAGACTCACCCACTACAGGAAACATCCTCTCCACATCCACTCTATCTGTGTCCTCTGGTCCTAGACTCCCCCACTACAGGAAACATCCTCTCCACATCCACTCTATGTGTGTCCTCTGGTCCTAGACTCCCCCACTACAGGAAACATCCTCTCCACATCCACTCTATGTGTGTCCTCTGGTCCTAGACTCCCCCACTACAGGAAACATCCTCTCCACATCCACTCTATCTGTGTCCTCTGGTCCGAGACTCCCCCACTACAGGAAACATCCTCTCCACATCCACTCTATCTGTGTTCTCAGGTCCTAGACTCCCCCACTATAGGAAACATCCTCTCCACATCCACTCTATCTGTGTCCTCTGGTCCATGACTCCCCCACTACAGGAAACATCCTCTCCGCATCCACTCTATCTGTGTCCTCTGGTCCTAGACTCCCCCACTGCAGGAAACATCCTCTCCACATCCACTCTATCTGTGTCCTCTGGTCCTAGACTCCCCCACTACTGGAAACATCCTCTCCACATCCACTCTATGTGTGTCCTCTGGTCCTAGACTCCCCCACTACAGGAAACATCCTCTCCGCATCCACTCTATCTGTGTCCTCTGGTCCTAGACTCCCCCACTGCAGGAAACATCCTCTCCACATCCACTCTATCTGTGTCCTCTGGTCCTAGACTCCGCCACTACAGGAAACATCCTCTCCACATCCACTCTATGTGTGTCCTCTGGTCCTAGACTCCCCCACTACAGGAAACATCCTCTCCACATCCACTCTATCTGTGTCCTCTGGTCCTAGACTCACCCACTACAGGAAACATCCTCTCCACATCCACTCTATCTGTGTCCTCTGGTCCTAGACTCCCCCACTACAGGAAACATCCTCTCCACATCCACTCTATCTGTGTCCTCTGGTCCTAGACTCCCCCACCACAGGAAACATCCTCTCCACATCCACTCTATCTGTGTCCTCTGGTCCTAGACTCCCCCACTACAGGAAACATCCTCTCCACATCCACTCTCTTTGTGTCCTCTGGTCCTAGTCTCCCCCACTACAGGAAACTTCCTCTCCACATCCACTCTCTCTGTGTCCTCTGGTCCTAGACTCCCCCACAACAGGAAACATCCTCTCCAAATCCACTCTATCTGTGTCCTCTGGTCCTAGACTCCCCCACTACAGAAAACATCCTCTCCACATCCACTCTATCTGTGTCCTCTGGTCCTAGACTCCCCCACGACAGGAAACATCCTCTCCACATCCACTCTATCTGTGTCCTCTGGTCCTAGACTCCCCCACTATAGGAAACATCCTCTCCACATCCACTCTGTCTTTGTCCTCTGGTCCTAGACTCCCCCACTACAGGAAACATCCTCTCCACATCCACTCTATCTGTGTCCTCTGGTCCTAGACTCCCCTACTATAGGAAACATCCTCTCCACATCCACTCTATCTGTATCCTCTGGTCCTAGACTCCCCCACTACAGGAAACATCCTCTCCACATCCACTCTATCTGTGTCCTCTGGTCCTAGACTCCCCCACTACAGGAAACATCCTCTCCACATCCAATCTATCTGTGTCCTCTGGTCCTAGACTCCCCCACTACAGGAAACATCCTCTCCACATCCACTCTCTCTGTCCTCTGGTCCTAGACTCCCCCACTACAGGAAACATCCTCTCCACATCCACTCTATCTGTGTCCTCTGGTCCTAGACTCCCCCACTACAGGAAACATCCTCTCCACATCCACTCTCTCTGTGTCCTCTGGTCCTAGACTCCCCCACAACAGGAAACATCCTCTCCACATCCACTCTCTCTGTGTCCTCTGGTCCTAGACTCCCCCACTACAGGAAACATCCTCTCCACATCCACTCTCTCTGTGTCCTCTGGTCCTAGACTCCCCCACTACAGGAAACATCCACTCCACATCCACTCTCTCTGTGTCCTCTGGTCCTAGACTCCCTCAGTACAGGAAACAACCTCTCCACATCCACTCTATCTGTGTCCTCTGGTCCTAGACTCCCTCACTACAGGAAACAACCTCTCCACATCCACTCTATCTGTGTCCTCTGGTCCTAGACTCCCCCACTACAGGAAACATCCTCTCCACATCCACTCTATCTGTGTCCTCTGGTCCTAGACTCCCCCACTATAGGAAACATCCTCTCCACATCCACTCTATCTGTGTCCTCTGGTCCTAGACTCCCCCACCACAGGAAACATCCTCTCCACATCCACTCTATCTGTGTCCTCTGGTCCTAGACTCCCCCACTACAGGAAACATCCTCTCCACATCCGCTCTCTTTGTGTCCTCTGGTCCTAGACTCCCCCACTACAGGAAACTTCCTCTCCACATCCATTCTCTCTGTGTCCTCTGGTCCTAGACTCCCCACTATAGGAAACATCCTCTCCACATCCACTCTATCTGTGTCCTCTACTCCTAGACTCACCCACTGCAGGAAACATCCTCTCCACTTCCACTCTATCAGCGTCCTCTGGTCCTAGACTCCCCCACTACAGGAAACATCCTCTCCACATCCACTCTATCTGTGTCCTCTGGTCCTAGACTCACCCACTACAGGAAACATCCTCTCCACATCCACTCTATCTGTGTCCTCTGGTCCTAGACTCCCCCACTACAGGAAACATCCTCTCCACATCCACTCTATGTGTGTCCTCTGGTCCTAGACTCCCCCACTACAGGAAACATCCTCTCCACATCCACTCTATCTGTGTCCTCTGGTCCGAGACTCCCCCACTACAGGAAACATCCTCTCCACATCCACTCTATCTGTGTTCTCAGGTCCTAGACTCCCCCACTATAGGAAACATCCTCTCCACATCCACTCTATCTGTGTCCTCTGGTCCTAGACTCCCCCACTACAGGAAACATCCTCTCCGCATCCACTCTATCTGTGTCCTCTGGTCCTAGACTCCCCCACTGCAGGAAACATCCTCTCCGCATCCACTCTATCTGTGTCCTCTGGTCCTAGACTCCCCCACTGCAGGAAACATCCTCTCCACATCCACTCTATCTGTGTCCTCTGGTCCTAGACTCCCCCACTACTGGAAACATCCTCTCCACATCCACTCTATGTGTGTCCTCTGGTCCTAGACTCCCCCACTACAGGAAACATCCTCTCCGCATCCACTCTATCTGTGTCCTCTGGTCCTAGACTCCCCCACTGCAGGAAATATCCTCTCCACATCCACTCTATCTGTGTCCTCTGGTCCTAGACTCCGCCACTACAGGAAACATCCTCTCCACATCCACTCTATGTGTGTCCTCTGGTCCTAGACTCCCCCACTACAGGAAACATCCTCTCCACATCCACTCTATCTGTGTCCTCTGGTCCTAGACTCAACCACTACAGGAAACATCCTCTCCACATCCACTCTATCTGTGTCCTCTGGTCCTAGACTCCCCCACTACAGGAAACATCCTCTCCACATCCACTCTATCTGTGTCCTCTGGTCCTAGACTCCCCCACCACAGGAAACATCCTCTCCACATCCACTCTATCTGTGTCCTCTGGTCCTAGACTCCCCCACTACAGGAAACATCCTCTCCACATCCACTCTCTTTGTGTCCTCTGGTCCTAGTCTCCCCCACTACAGGAAACTTCCTCTCCACATCCACTCTCTCTGTGTCCTCTGGTCCTAGACTCCCCCACAACAGGAAACATCCTCTCCACATCCACTCTATCTGTGTCCTCTGGTCCTAGACTCCCCCACTACAGAAAACATCCTCTCCACATCCACTCTATCTGTGTCCTCTGGTCCTAGACTCCCCCACGACTGGAAACATCCTCTCCACATCCACTCTATCTGTGTCCTCTGGTCCTAGACTCCCCCACTATAGGAAACATCCTCTCCACATCCACTCTGTCTTTGTCCTCTGGTCCTAGACTCCCCCACTACAGGAAACATCCTCTCCACATCCACTCTATCTGTGTCCTCTGGTCCTAGACTCCCCTACTATAGGAAACATCCTCTCCACATCCACTCTATCTGTATCCTCTGGTCCTAGACTCCCCCACTACAGGAAACATCCTCTCCACATCCACTCTATCTGTGTCCTCTGGTCCTAGACTCCCCCACTACAGGAAACATCCTCTCCACATCCAATCTATCTGTGTCCTCTGGTCCTAGACTCCCCCACTACAGGAAACATCCTCTCCACATCCACTCTCTCTGTCCTCTGGTCCTAGACTCCCCCACTACAGGAAACATCCTCTCCACATCCACTCTATCTGTGTCCTCTGGTCCTAGACTCCCCCACTACAGGAAACATCCTCTCCACATCCACTCTCTCTGTGTCCTCTGGTCCTAGACTCCCCCACAACAGGAAACATCCTCTCCACATCCACTCTCTCTGTGTCCTCTGGTCCTAGACTCCCCCACTACAGGAAACATCCTCTCCACATCCACTCTCTCTGTGTCCTCTGGTCCTAGACTCCCCCACTACAGGAAACATCCACTCCACATCCACTCTCTCTGTGTCCTCTGGTCCTAGACTCCCTCAGTACAGGAAACAACCTCTCCACATCCACTCTATCTGTGTCCTCTGGTCCTAGACTCCCTCACTACAGGAAACAACCTCTCCACATCCTCTCTATCTGTGTCCTCTGGTCCTAGACTCCCCCACTACAGGAAACATCCTCTCCACATCCACTCTATCTGTGTCCTCTGGTCCTAGACTCCCCCACTATAGGAAACATCCTCTCCACATCCACTCTATCTGTGTCCTCTGGTCCTAGACTCCCCCACCACAGGAAACATCCTCTCCACATCCACTCTATCTGTGTCCTCTGGTCCTAGACTCCCCCACTACAGGAAACATCCTCTCCACATCCGCTCTCTTTGTGTCCTCTGGTCCTAGACTCCCCCACTACAGGAAACTTCCTCTCCACATCCATTCTCTCTGTGTCCTCTGGTCCTAGACTCCCCACTATAGGAAACATCCTCTCCACATCCACTCTATCTGTGTCCTCTACTCCTAGACTCACCCACTGCAGGAAACATCCTCTCCACTTCCACTCTATCAGCGTCCTCTGGTCCTAGACTCCCCCACTACAGGAAACATCCTCTCCACATCCACTCTATCTGTGTCCTCTGGTCCTAGACTCACCCACTACAGGAAACATCCTCTCCACATCCACTCTATCTGTGTCCTCTGGTCCTAGACTCCCCCACTACAGGAAACATCCTCTCCACATCCACTCTATGTGTGTCCTCTGGTCCTAGACTCCCCCACTACAGGAAACATCCTCTCCACATCCACTCTATCTGTGTCCTCTGGTCCGAGACTCCCCCACTACAGGAAACATCCTCTCCACATCCACTCTATCTGTGTTCTCAGGTCCTAGACTCCCCCACTATAGGAAACATCCTCTCCACATCCACTCTATCTGTGTCCTCTGGTCCTAGACTCCCCCACTACAGGAAACATCCTCTCCGCATCCACTCTATCTGTGTCCTCTGGTCCTAGACTCCCCCACTGCAGGAAACATCCTCTCCACATCCACTCTATCTGTGTCCTCTGGTCCTAGACTCCCCCACTACTGGAAACATCCTCTCCACATCCACTCTATGTGTGTCCTCTGGTCCTAGACTCCCCCACTACAGGAAACATCCTCTCCGCATCCACTCTATCTGTGTCCTCTGGTCCTAGACTCCCCCACTGCAGGAAACATCCTCTCCACATCCACTCTATCTGTGTCCTCTGGTCCTAGACTCCCCCACTACAGGAAACATCCTCTCCACATCCACTCTATGTGTGTCCTCTGGTCCTAGACTCCCCCACTACAGGAAACATCCTCTCCACATCCACTCTATCTGTGTCCTCTGGTCCTAGACTCACCCACTACAGGAAACATCCTCTCCACATCCACTCTATCTGTGTCCTCTGGTCCTAGACTCCCCCACTACAGGAAACATCCTCTCCACATCCACTCTATCTGTGTCCTCTGGTCCTAGACTCCCCCACCACAGGAAACATCCTCTCCACATCCACTCTATCTGTGTCCTCTGGTCCTAGACTCCCCCACTACAGGAAACATCCTCTCCACATCCACTCTCTTTGTGTCCTCTGGTCCTAGTCTCCCCCACTACAGGAAACTTCCTCTCCACATCCACTCTCTCTGTGTCCTCTGGTCCTAGACTCCCCCACAACAGGAAACATCCTCTCCACATCCACTCTATCTGTGTCCTCTGGTCCTAGACTCCCCCACTACAGAAAACATCCTCTCCACATCCACTCTATCTGTGTCCTCTGGTCCTAGACTCCCCCACGACAGGAAACATCCTCTCCACATCCACTCTATCTGTGTCCTCTGGTCCTAGACTCCCCCACTATAGGAAACATCCTCTCCACATCCACTCTGTCTTTGTCCTCTGGTCCTAGACTCCCCCACTACAGGAAACATCCTCTCCACATCCACTCTATCTGTATCCTCTGGTCCTAGACTCCCCCACTACAGGAAACATCCTCTCCACATCCACTCTATCTGTGTCCTCTGGTCCTAGACTCTCCCACTACATGAAACATCCTCTCCACATCCAATCTATCTGTGTCCTCTGGTCCTAGACTCCCCCACTACAGGAAACATCCTCTCCACATCCACTCTCTCTGTCCTCTGGTCCTAGACTCCCCCACTACAGGAAACATCCTCTCCACATCCACTCTATCTGTGTCCTCTGGTCCTAGACTCCCCCACTACAGGAAACATCCTCTCCACATCCACTCTCTCTGTGTCCTCTGGTCCTAGACTCCCCCGCAACAGGAAACATCCTCTCCACATCCACTCTCTCTGTGTCCTCTGGTCCTAGACTCCCCCACTACAGGAAACATCCTCTCCACATCCACTCTCTCTGTGTCCTCTGGTCCTAGACTCCCCCACTACAGGAAACATCCACTCCACATCCACTCTCTCTGTGTCCTCTGGTCCTAGACTCCCTCAGTACAGGAAACAACCTCTCCACATCCACTCTATCTGTGTCCTCTGGTCCTAGACTCCCTCACTACAGGAAACAACCTCTCCACATCCACTCTATCTGTGTCCTCTGGTCCTAGACTCCCCCACTACAGGAAACATCCTCTCCACATCCACTCTATCTGTGTCCTCTGGTCCTAGACTCCCCCACTATAGGAAACATCCTCTCCACATCCACTCTATCTGTGTCCTCTGGTCCTAGACTCCCCCACCACAGGAAACATCCTCTCCACATCCACTCTATCTGTGTCCTCTGGTCCTAGACTCCCCCACTACAGGAAACATCCTCTCCACATCCGCTCTCTTTGTGTCCTCTGGTCCTAGACTCCCCCACTACAGGAAACTTCCTCTCCACATCCATTCTCTCTGTGTCCTCTGGTCCTAGACTCCCCACTATAGGAAACATCCTCTCCACATCCACTCTATCTGTGTCCTCTACTCCTAGACTCACCCACTGCAGGAAACATCCTCTCCACTTCCACTCTATCAGCGTCCTCTGGTCCTAGACTCCCCCACTACAGGAAACATCCTCTCCACATCCACTCTATCTGTGTCCTCTGGTCCTAGACTCACCCACTACAGGAAACATCCTCTCCACATCCACTCTATCTGTGTCCTCTGGTCCTAGACTCCCCCACTACAGGAAACATCCTCTCCACATCCACTCTATCTGTGTCCTCTGGTCCTAGACTCCCCCACGACAGGAAACATCCTCTCCACATCCACTCTATCTGTGTCCTCTGGTCCTAGACTCCCCCACTACAGGAAACATCCTCTCCACATCCACTCTCTCTGTGTCCTCTGGTCCTAGACTCCCCCACAACAGGAAACATCCTCTCCACATCCACTCTCTCTGTGTCCTCTGGTCCTAGACTCCCCCACTACAGGAAACATCCTCTCCACATCCACTCTCTCTGTGTCCTCTGGTCCTAGACTCCCCCACTACAGGAAACATCCACTCCACATCCACTCTCTCTGTGTCCTCTGGTCCTAGACTCCCTCAGTACAGGAAACAACCTCTCCACATCCACTCTATCTGTGTCCTCTGGTCCTAGACTCCCTCACTACAGGAAACAACCTCTCCACATCCACTCTATCTGTGTCCTCTGGTCCTAGACTCCCCCACTACAGGAAACATCCTCTCCACATCCACTCTATCTGTGTCCTCTGGTCCTAGACTCCCCCACTATAGGAAACATCCTCTCCACATCCACTCTATCTGTGTCCTCTGGTCCTAGACTCCCCCACCACAGGAAACATCCTCTCCACATCCACTCTATCTGTGTCCTCTGGTCCTAGACTCCCCCACTACAGGAAACATCCTCTCCACATCCACTCTCTTTGTGTCCTCTGGTCCTAGACTCCCCCACTACAGGAAACTTCCTCTCCACATCCATTCTCTCTGTGTCCTCTGGTCCTAGACTCCCCACTATAGGAAACATCCTCTCCACATCCACTCTATCTGTGTCCTCTACTCCTAGACTCACCCACTGCAGGAAACATCCTCTCCACTTCCACTCTATCAGCGTCCTCTGGTCCTAGACTCCCCCACTACAGGAAACATCCTCTCCACATCCACTCTATCTGTGTCCTCTGGTCCTAGACTCCCCCACTACAGGAAACATCCTCTCCACATCCACTCTATCTGTGTCCTCTGGTCCTAGACTCACCCACTACAGGAAACATCCTCTCCACATCCACTCTATCTGTGTCCTCTGGTCCTAGACTCCCCCACTACAGGAAACATCCTCTCCACATCCACTCTATGTGTGTCCTCTGGTCCTAGACTCCCCCACTACAGGAAACATCCTCTCCACATCCACTCTATCTGTGTCCTCTGGTCCGAGACTCCCCCACTACAGGAAACATCCTCTCCACATCCACTCTATCTGTGTTCTCAGGTCCTAGACTCCCCCACTATAGGAAACATCCTCTCCACATCCACTCTATCTGTGTCCTCTGGTCCTAGACTCCCCCACTACAGGAAACATCCTCTCCGCATCCACTCTATCTGTGTCCTCTGGTCCTAGACTCCCCCACTGCAGGAAACATCCTCTCCACATCCACTCTATCTGTGTCCTCTGGTCCTAGACTCCCCCACTACTGGAAACATCCTCTCCACATCCACTCTATGTGTGTCCTCTGGTCCTAGACTCCCCCACTACAGGAAACATCCTCTCCGCATCCACTCTGTCTTTGTCCTCTGGTCCTAGACTCCCCCACTATAGGAAACACCCTCTCCACATCCACTCTATCTGTGTCCTCTGGTCCTAGTCTCCCCACTACAGGAAACATCCTCTCCACATCCACTCTATCTGTGTCCTCTGGTCCTAGACTCCCCCACTACAGGAAACATCCTCTCCACATCCAATCTATCTGTGTCCTCTGGTCCTAGACTCCCCCACTACAGGAAACATCCTCTCCACATCCACTCTCTCTGTCCTCTGGTCCTAGACTCCCCCACTACAGGAAACATCCTCTCCACATCCACTCTATCTGTGTCCTCTGGTCCTAGACTCCCCCACTACAGGAAACATCCTCTCCACATCCACTCTCTCTGTGTCCTCTGGTCCTAGACTCCCCCACTACAGGAAACATCCTCTCCACATCCACTCTCTCTGTGTCCTCTGGTCCTAGACTCCCCCACTACAGGAAACATCCACTCCACATCCACTCTCTCTGTGTCCTCTGGTCCTAGACTCCCTCAGTACAGGAAACAACCTCTCCACATCCACTCTATCTGTGTCCTCTGGTCCTAGACTCCCTCACTACAGGAAACAACCTCTCCACATCCACTCTATCTGTGTCCTCTGGTCCTAGACTCCCCCACTACAGGAAACATCCTCTCCACATCCACTCTATCTGTGTCCTCTGGTCCTAGACTCCCCCACTATAGGAAACATCCTCTCCACATCCACTCTATCTGTGTCCTCTGGTCCTAGACTCCCCCACCACAGGAAACATCCTCTCCACATCCACTCTATCTGTGTCCTCTGGTCCTAGACTCCCCCACTACAGGAAACATCCTCTCCACATCCACTCTCTTTGTGTCCTCTGGTCCTAGACTCCCCCACTACAGGAAACTTCCTCTCCACATCCATTCTCTCTGTGTCCTCTGGTCCTAGACTCCCCACTATAGGAAACATCCTCTCCACATCCACTCTATCTGTGTCCTCTACTCCTAGACTCACCCACTGCAGGAAACATCCTCTCCACTTCCACTCTATCAGCGTCCTCTGGTCCTAGACTCCCCCACTACAGGAAACATCCTCTCCACATCCACTCTATCTGTGTCCTCTGGTCCTAGACTCACCCACTACAGGAAACATCCTCTCCACATCCACTCTATCTGTGTCCTCTGGTCCTAGACTCCCCCACTACAGGAAACATCCTCTCCACATCCACTCTATGTGTGTCCTCTGGTCCTAGACTCCCCCACTACAGGAAACATCCTCTCCACATCCACTCTATCTGTGTCCTCTGGTCCGAGACTCCCCCACTACAGGAAACATCCTCTCCACATCCACTCTATCTGTGTTCTCAGGTCCTAGACTCCCCCACTATAGGAAACATCCTCTCCACATCCACTCTATCTGTGTCCTCTGGTCCTAGACTCCCCCACTACAGGAAACATCCTCTCCGCATCCACTCTATCTGTGTCCTCTGGTCCTAGACTCCCCCACTGCAGGAAACATCCTCTCCACATCCACTCTATCTGTGTCCTCTGGTCCTAGACTCCCCCACTACTGGAAACATCCTCTCCACATCCACTCTATGTGTGTCCTCTGGTCCTAGACTCCCCCACTACAGGAAACATCCTCTCCGCATCCACTCCATCTGTGTCCTCTGGTCCTAGACTCCCCCACTACAGGAAACATCCTCTCCACATCCACTCTATCTGTGTCCTCTGGTCCTAGACTCACCCACTACAGGAAACATCCTCTCCACATCCACTCTATCTGTGTCCTCTGGTCCTAGACTCCCCCACTACAGGAAACATCCTCTCCACATCTACTCTATGTGTGTCCTCTGGTCCTAGACTCCCCCACTACAGGAAACATCCTCTCCACATCCACTCTATCTGTGTCCTCTGGTGCGAGACTCCCCCACTACAGGAAACATCCTCTCCACATCCACTCTATCTGTGTTCTCTGGTCCTAGACTCCCCCACTACAGGAAACATCCTCTCCACATCCACTCTATCTGTGTCCTCTGGTCCTAGACTCTCCCACTGCAGGAAACATCCTCTCCACATCCACTCTCTCTGTGTCCTCTGGTCCTAGACTCCCCCACTACAGGAAACATCCTCTCCACAACCACTCTATCTGTGTCCTCTGGTCCTAGACTCCGCCACTACAGGAAACATCCTCTCCACATCCACTCTATCTGTGTCCTCTGGTCCTAGACTCCCCCACCACAGGAAACATCCTCTCCACATCCACTCTATCTGTGTCCTCTGGTCCTAGACTCCCCCACTACAGGAAACATCCTCTCCACATCCACTCTCTTTGTGTCCTCTGGTCCTAGTCTCCCCCACTACAGGAAACTTCCTCTCCACATCCACTCTCTCTGTGTCCTCTGGTCCTAGACTCCCCCACAACAGGAAACATCCTCTCCACATCCACTCTATCTGTGTCCTCTGGTCCTAGACCCCCCCACTACAGAAAACATCCTCTCCACATCCACTCTATCTGTGTCCTCTGGTCCTAGACTCCCCCACGACAGGAAACATCCTCTCCACATCCACTCTATCTGTGTCCTCTGGTCCTAGACTCCCCCACTATAGGAAACATCCTCTCCACATCCACTCTGTCTTTGTCCTCTGGTCCTAGACTCCCCCACTACAGGAAACATCCTCTCCACATCCACTCTATCTGTATCCTCTGGTCCTAGACTCCCCCACTACAGGAAACATCCTCTCCACATCCACTCTATCTGTGTCCTCTGGTCCTAGACTCCCCCACTACAGGAAACATCCTCTCCACATCCAATCTATCTGTGTCCTCTGGTCCTAGACTCCCCCACTACAGGAAACATCCTCTCCACATCCACTCTCTCTGTCCTCTGGTCCTAGACTCCCCCACTACAGGAAACATCCTCTCCACATCCACTCTATCTGTGTCCTCTGGTCCTAGACTCCCCCACTACAGGAAACATCCTCTCCACATCCACTCTCTCTGTGTCCTCTGGTCCTAGACTCCCCCACAACAGGAAACATCCTCTCCACATCCACTCTCTCTGTGTCCTCTGGTCCTAGACTCCCCCACTACAGGAAACATCCTCTCCACATCCACTCTCTCTGTGTCCTCTGGTCCTAGACTCCCCCACTACAGGAAACATCCACTCCACATCCACTCTCTCTGTGTCCTCTGGTCCTAGACTCCCTCAGTACAGGAAACAACCTCTCCACATCCACTCTATCTGTGTCCTCTGGTCCTAGACTCCCTCACTACAGGAAACAACCTCTCCACATCCACTCTATCTGTGTCCTCTGGTCCTAGACTCCCCCACTACAGGAAACATCCTCTCCACATCCACTCTATCTGTGTCCTCTGGTCCTAGACTCCCCCACTATAGGAAACATCCTCTCCACATCCACTCTATCTGTGTCCTCTGGTCCTAGACTCCCCCACCACAGGAAACATCCTCTCCACATCCACTCTATCTGTGTCCTCTGGTCCTAGACTCCCCCACTACAGGAAACATCCTCTCCACATCCACTCTCTTTGTGTCCTCTGGTCCTAGACTCCCCCACTACAGGAAACTTCCTCTCCACATCCATTCTCTCTGTGTCCTCTGGTCCTAGACTCCCCACTATAGGAAACATCCTCTCCACATCCACTCTATCTGTGTCCTCTACTCCTAGACTCACCCACTGCAGGAAACATCCTCTCCACTTCCACTCTATCAGCGTCCTCTGGTCCTAGACTCCCCCACTACAGGAAACATCCTCTCCACATCCACTCTATCTGTGTCCTCTGGTCCTAGACTCACCCACTACAGGAAACATCCTCTCCACATCCACTCTATCTGTGTCCTCTGGTCCTAGACTCCCCCACTACAGGAAACATCCTCTCCACATCCACTCTATGTGTGTCCTCTGGTCCTAGACTCCCCCACTACAGGAAACATCCTCTCCACATCCACTCTATCTGTGTCCTCTGGTCCGAGACTCCCCCACTACAGGAAACATCCTCTCCACATCCACTCTATCTGTGTTCTCAGGTCCTAGACTCCCCCACTATAGGAAACATCCTCTCCACATCCACTCTATCTGTGTCCTCTGGTCCTAGACTCCCCCACTACAGGAAACATCCTCTCCGCATCCACTCTATCTGTGTCCTCTGGTCCTAGACTCCCCCACTGCAGGAAACATCCTCTCCACATCCACTCTATCTGTGTCCTCTGGTCCTAGACTCCCCCACTACTGGAAACATCCTCTCCACATCCACTCTATGTGTGTCCTCTGGTCCTAGACTCCCCCACTACAGGAAACATCCTCTCCGCATCCACTCTGTCTTTGTCCTCTGGTCCTAGACTCCCCCACTACAGGAAACATCCTCTCCACATCCACTCTATCTGTATCCTCTGGTCCTAGACTCCCCCACTACAGGAAACATCCTCTCCACATCCACTCTATCTGTGTCCTCTGGTCCTAGACTCCCCCACTACAGGAAACATCCTCTCCACATCCAATCTATCTGTGTCCTCTGGTCCTAGACTCCCCCACTACAGGAAACATCCTCTCCACATCCACTCTCTCTGTCCTCTGGTCCTAGACTCCCCCACTACAGGAAACATCCTCTCCACATCCACTCTATCTGTGTCCTCTGGTCCTAGACTCCCCCACTACAGGAAACATCCTCTCCACATCCACTCTCTCTGTGTCCTCTGGTCCTAGACTCCCCCACTACAGGAAACATCCTCTCCACATCCACTCTCTCTGTGTCCTCTGGTCCTAGACTCCCCCACTACAGGAAACATCCACTCCACATCCACTCTCTCTGTGTCCTCTGGTCCTAGACTCCCTCAGTACAGGAAACAACCTCTCCACATCCACTCTATCTGTGTCCTCTGGTCCTAGACTCCCTCACTACAGGAAACAACCTCTCCACATCCACTCTATCTGTGTCCTCTGGTCCTAGACTCCCCCACTACAGGAAACATCCTCTCCACATCCACTCTATCTGTGTCCTCTGGTCCTAGACTCCCCCACTATAGGAAACATCCTCTCCACATCCACTCTATCTGTGTCCTCTGGTCCTAGACTCCCCCACCACAGGAAACATCCTCTCCACATCCACTCTATCTGTGTCCTCTGGTCCTAGACTCCCCCACTACAGGAAACATCCTCTCCACATCCACTCTCTTTGTGTCCTCTGGTCCTAGACTCCCCCACTACAGGAAACTTCCTCTCCACATCCATTCTCTCTGTGTCCTCTGGTCCTAGACTCCCCACTATAGGAAACATCCTCTCCACATCCACTCTATCTGTGTCCTCTACTCCTAGACTCACCCACTGCAGGAAACATCCTCTCCACTTCCACTCTATCAGCGTCCTCTGGTCCTAGACTCCCCCACTACAGGAAACATCCTCTCCACATCCACTCTATCTGTGTCCTCTGGTCCTAGACTCACCCACTACAGGAAACATCCTCTCCACATCCACTCTATCTGTGTCCTCTGGTCCTAGACTCCCCCACTACAGGAAACATCCTCTCCGCATCCACTCTATCTGTGTCCTCTGGTCCTAGACTCCCCCACTACTGGAAACATCCTCTCCACATCCACTCTATGTGTGTCCTCTGGTCCTAGACTCCCCCACTACAGGAAACATCCTCTCCGCATCCACTCCATCTGTGTCCTCTGGTCCTAGACTCCCCCACTGCAGGAAACATCCTCTCCACATCCACTCTATCTGTGTCCTCTGGTCCTAGACTCCCCCACTACAGGAAACATCCTCTCCACATCCACTCTATGTGTGTCCTCTGGTCCTAGACTCCCCCACTACAGGAAACATCCTCTCCACATCCACTCTATCTGTGTCCTCTGGTCCTAGTCTCCCCCACTACAGGAAACTTCCTCTCCACATCCACTCTCTCTGTGTCCTCTGGTCCTAGACTCCCCCACAACAGGAAACATCCTCTCCACATCCACTCTATCTGTGTCCTCTGGTCCTAGACTCCCCCACTACAGAAAACATCCTCTCCACATCCACTCTATCTGTGTCCTCTGGTCCTAGACTCCCCCACGACAGGAAACATCCTCTCCACATCCACTCTATCTGTGTCCTCTGGTCCTAGACTCCCCCACTATAGGAAACATCCTCTCCACATCCACTCTGTCTTTGTCCTCTGGTCCTAGACTCCCCCACTACAGGAAACATCCTCTCCACATCCACTCTATCTGTATCCTCTGGTCCTAGACTCCCCCACTACAGGAAACATCCTCTCCACATCCACTCTATCTGTGTCCTCTGGTCCTAGACTCCCCCACTACAGGAAACATCCTCTCCACATCCAATCTATCTGTGTCCTCTGGTCCTAGACTCCCCCACTACAGGAAACATCCTCTCCACATCCACTCTCTCTGTCCTCTGGTCCTAGACTCCCCCACTACAGGAAACATCCTCTCCACATCCACTCTATCTGTGTCCTCTGGTCCTAGACTCCCCCACTACAGGAAACATCCTCTCCACATCCACTCTCTCTGTGTCCTCTGGTCCTAGACTCCCCCACAACAGGAAACATCCTCTCCACATCCACTCTCTCTGTGTCCTCTGGTCCTAGACTCCCCCACTACAGGAAACATCCTCTCCACATCCACTCTCTCTGTGTCCTCTGGTCCTAGACTCCCCCACTACAGGAAACATCCACTCCACATCCACTCTCTCTGTGTCCTCTGGTCCTAGACTCCCTCAGTACAGGAAACAACCTCTCCACATCCACTCTATCTGTGTCCTCTGGTCCTAGACTCCCTCACTACAGGAAACAACCTCTCCACATCCACTCTATCTGTGTCCTCTGGTCCTAGACTCCCCCACTACAGGAAACATCCTCTCCACATCCACTCTATCTGTGTCCTCTGGTCCTAGACTCCCCCACTATAGGAAACATCCTCTCCACATCCACTCTATCTGTGTCCTCTGGTCCTAGACTCCCCCACCACAGGAAACATCCTCTCCACATCCACTCTATCTGTGTCCTCTGGTCCTAGACTCCCCCACTACAGGAAACATCCTCTCCACATCCACTCTCTTTGTGTCCTCTGGTCCTAGACTCCCCCACTACAGGAAACTTCCTCTCCACATCCATTCTCTCTGTGTCCTCTGGTCCTAGACTCCCCACTATAGGAAACATCCTCTCCACATCCACTCTATCTGTGTCCTCTACTCCTAGACTCACCCACTGCAGGAAACATCCTCTCCACTTCCACTCTATCAGCGTCCTCTGGTCCTAGACTCCCCCACTACAGGAAACATCCTCTCCACATCCACTCTATCTGTGTCCTCTGGTCCTAGACTCACCCACTACAGGAAACATCCTCTCCACATCCACTCTATCTGTGTCCTCTGGTCCTAGACTCCCCCACTACAGGAAACATCCTCTCCACATCCACTCTATGTGTGTCCTCTGGTCCTAGACTCCCCCACTACAGGAAACATCCTCTCCACATCCACTCTATCTGTGTCCTCTGGTCCGAGACTCCCCCACTACAGGAAACATCCTCTCCACATCCACTCTATCTGTGTTCTCAGGTCCTAGACTCCCCCACTATAGGAAACATCCTCTCCACATCCACTCTATCTGTGTCCTCTGGTCCTAGACTCCCCCACTACAGGAAACATCCTCTCCGCATCCACTCTATCTGTGTCCTCTGGTCCTAGACTCCCCCACTGCAGGAAACATCCTCTCCACATCCACTCTATCTGTGTCCTCTGGTCCTAGACTCCCCCACTACTGGAAACATCCTCTCCACATCCACTCTATGTGTGTCCTCTGGTCCTAGACTCCCCCACTACAGGAAACATCCTCTCCGCATCCACTCTGTCTTTGTCCTCTGGTCCTAGACTCCCCCACTACAGGAAACATCCTCTCCACATCCACTCTATCTGTATCCTCTGGTCCTAGACTCCCCCACTACAGGAAACATCCTCTCCACATCCACTCTATCTGTGTCCTCTGGTCCTAGACTCCCCCACTACAGGAAACATCCTCTCCACATCCAATCTATCTGTGTCCTCTGGTCCTAGACTCCCCCACTACAGGAAACATCCTCTCCACATCCACTCTCTCTGTCCTCTGGTCCTAGACTCCCCCACTACAGGAAACATCCTCTCCACATCCACTCTATCTGTGTCCTCTGGTCCTAGACTCCCCCACTACAGGAAACATCCTCTCCACATCCACTCTCTCTGTGTCCTCTGGTCCTAGACTCCCCCACTACAGGAAACATCCTCTCCACATCCACTCTCTCTGTGTCCTCTGGTCCTAGACTCCCCCACTACAGGAAACATCCACTCCACATCCACTCTCTCTGTGTCCTCTGGTCCTAGACTCCCTCAGTACAGGAAACAACCTCTCCACATCCACTCTATCTGTGTCCTCTGGTCCTAGACTCCCTCACTACAGGAAACAACCTCTCCACATCCACTCTATCTGTGTCCTCTGGTCCTAGACTCCCCCACTACAGGAAACATCCTCTCCACATCCACTCTATCTGTGTCCTCTGGTCCTAGACTCCCCCACTATAGGAAACATCCTCTCCACATCCACTCTATCTGTGTCCTCTGGTCCTAGACTCCCCCACCACAGGAAACATCCTCTCCACATCCACTCTATCTGTGTCCTCTGGTCCTAGACTCCCCCACTACAGGAAACATCCTCTCCACATCCACTCTCTTTGTGTCCTCTGGTCCTAGACTCCCCCACTACAGGAAACTTCCTCTCCACATCCATTCTCTCTGTGTCCTCTGGTCCTAGACTCCCCACTATAGGAAACATCCTCTCCACATCCACTCTATCTGTGTCCTCTACTCCTAGACTCACCCACTGCAGGAAACATCCTCTCCACTTCCACTCTATCAGCGTCCTCTGGTCCTAGACTCCCCCACTACAGGAAACATCCTCTCCACATCCACTCTATCTGTGTCCTCTGGTCCTAGACTCACCCACTACAGGAAACATCCTCTCCACATCCACTCTATCTGTGTCCTCTGGTCCTAGACTCCCCCACTACAGGAAACATCCTCTCCGCATCCACTCTATCTGTGTCCTCTGGTCCTAGACTCCCCCACTACTGGAAACATCCTCTCCACATCCACTCTATGTGTGTCCTCTGGTCCTAGACTCCCCCACTACAGGAAACATCCTCTCCGCATCCACTCCATCTGTGTCCTCTGGTCCTAGACTCCCCCACTGCAGGAAACATCCTCTCCACATCCACTCTATCTGTGTCCTCTGGTCCTAGACTCCCCCACTACAGGAAACATCCTCTCCACATCCACTCTATGTGTGTCCTCTGGTCCTAGACTCCCCCACTACAGGAAACATCCTCTCCACATCCACTCTATCTGTGTCCTCTGGTCCTAGACTCACCCACTACAGGAAACATCCTCTCCACATCCACTCTATCTGTGTCCTCTGGTCCTAGACTCCCCCACTACAGGAAACATCCTCTCCACATCTACTCTATGTGTGTCCTCTGGTCCTAGACTCCTCCACTACAGGAAACATCCTCTCCACATCCACTCTATCTGTGTCCTCTGGTGCGAGACTCCCCCACTACAGGAAACATCCTCTCCACATCCACTCTATCTGTGTTCTCTGGTCCTAGACTCCCCCACTACAGGAAACATCCTCTCCACATCCACTCTATCTGTGTCCTCTGGTCCTAGACTCTCCCACTGCAGGAAACATCCTCTCCACATCCACTCTCTCTGTGTCCTCTGGTCCTAGACTCCCCCACTACAGGAAACATCCTCTCCACAACCACTCTATCTGTGTCCTCTGGTCCTAGACTCCGCCACTACAGGAAACATCCTCTCCACATCCACTCTATCTGTGTCCTCTGGTCCTAGACTCCACCACTGCAGGAAACATCCTCTCCACGTCCACTCTCTCTGTGTCCTCTGGTCCTAGACTCCCCCACTACAGGAAACATCCTCTCCACATCCACTCTATCTGTGTCCTCTGGTCCTAGACTCCCCGACTACAGGAAACATCCTCTCCACATCCACTCAATCTGTGTCCTCTGGTCCTAGACTCCCCCACTATAGGAAACATCCTCTCCACATCCACTCTATCTGTGCCCTCTGGTCCTAGACTCCCCCACTGCAGGAAACATCCTCTCCACATCCACTCTATCTGTGTCCTCTGGTCCTAGACTCCCCCACTACAGGAAACATCCTCTCCACATCCACTCTATCTGTGTCCTCTGGTCCTAGACACCCCCACTGCAGGAAACATCCTCTCCACATCCACTCTCTCTGTGTCCTCTGGTCCTAGACTCCCCCACTACAGGAAACATCCTCTCCACATCCACTCTATCTGTGTCCTCTGGTCCTAGACTCCCCGACTATAGGAAACATCCTCTCCACATCCACTCTATCTGTGCCCTCTGGTCCTAGACTCCCCCACTACAGGAAACATCCTCTCCACATCCACTCTCTCTGTGTCCTCTGGTCCTAGACTCCCTCAGTACAGGAAACAACCTCTCCACATCCACTCTATCTGTGTCCTCTGGTCCTAGACTCCCTCACTACAGGAAACAACCTCTCCACATCCACTCTATCTGTGTCCTCTGGTCCTAGACTCCCCCACTACAGGAAACATCCTCTCCACATCCACTCTATCTGTGTCCTCTGGTCCTAGACTCCCCCACCACAGGAAACATCCTCTCCACATCCACTCTATCTGTGTCCTCTGGTCCTAGACTCCCCCACTACAGGAAACATCCTCTCCACATCCACTCTCTTTGTGTCCTCTGGTCCTAGTCTCCCCCACTACAGGAAACTTCCTCTCCACATCCACTCTCTCTGTGTCCTCTGGTCCTAGACTCCCCCACAACAGGAAACATCCTCTCCACATCCACTCTATCTGTGTCCTCTGGTCCTAGACTCCCCCACTACAGAAAACATCCTCTCCACATCCACTCTATCTGTGTCCTCTGGTCCTAGACTCCCCCACGACAGGAAACATCCTCTCCACATCCACTCTATCTGTGTCCTCTGGTCCTAGACTCCCCCACTATAGGAAACATCCTCTCCACATCCACTCTGTCTTTGTCCTCTGGTCCTAGACTCCCCCACTACAGGAAACATCCTCTCCACATCCACTCTATCTGTGTCCTCTGGTCCTAGACTCCCCTACTATAGGAAACATCCTCTCCACATCCACTCTATCTGTATCCTCTGGTCCTAGACACCCCCACTACAGGAAACATCCTCTCCACATCCACTCTATCTGTGTCCTCTGGTCCTAGACTCCCCCACTACAGGAAACATCCTCTCCACATCCAATCTATCTGTGTCCTCTGGTCCTAGACTCCCCCACTACAGGAAACATCCTCTCCACATCCACTCTCTCTGTCCTCTGGTCCTAGACTCCCCCACTACAGGAAACATCCTCTCCACATCCACTCTGTCTGTGTCCTCTGGTCCTAGACTCCCCCACTACAGGAAACATCCTCTCCACATCCACTCTCTCTGTGTCCTCTGGTCCTAGACTCCCTCAGTACAGGAAACAACCTCTCCACATCCACTCTATCTGTGTCCTCTGGTCCTAGACTTCCTCACAACAGGAAACAACCTCTCCACATCCACTCTATCTGTGTCCTCTGGTCCTAGACTCCCCCACTACAGGAAACATCCTCTCCACATCCACTCTATCTGTGTCCTCTGGTCCTAGACTCCCCCACTACAGGAAACATCCTCTCCACATCCATTCTCTCTGTGTCCTCTGGTCCTAGACTCCCCCACTACAGGAAACATCCTCTCCACATCCACTCTCTCTGTCCTCTGGTCCTAGACTCCCCCACTACAGGAAACATCCTCTCCACATCCACTCTATCTGTGTCCTCTGGTCCTAGACTCCCCCACTACAGGAAACATCCTCTCCACATCCACTCTCTCTGTGTCCTCTGGTCCTAGACTCCCCCACAACAGGAAACATCCTCTCCACATCCACTCTCTCTGTGTCCTCTGGTCCTAGACTCCCCCACTACAGGAAACATCCTCTCCACATCCACTCTCTCTGTGTCCTCTGGTCCTAGACTCCCCCACTACAGGAAACATCCACTCCACATCCACTCTCTCTGTGTCCTCTGGTCCTAGACTCCCTCAGTACAGGAAACAACCTCTCCACATCCACTCTATCTGTGTCCTCTGGTCCTAGACTTCCTCACTACAGGAAACAACCTCTCCACATCCACTCTATCTGTGTCCTCTGGTCCTAGACTCCCCCACTACAGGAAACATCCTCTCCACATCCACTCTATCTGTGTCCTCTGGTCCTAGACTCCCCCACTACAGGAAACATCCTCTCCACATCCATTCTCTCTGTGTCCTCTGGTCCTAGACTCCCCCACTACAGGAAACATCCTCTCCACATCCACTCTCTCTGTCCTCTGGTCCTAGACTCCCCCACTACAGGAAACATCCTCTCCACATCCACTCTATCTGTGTCCTCTGGTCCTAGACTCCCCCACTACAGGAAACATCCTCTCCACATCCACTCTCTCTGTGTCCTCTGGTCCTAGACTCCCCCACAACAGGAAACATCCTCTCCACATCCACTCTCTCTGTGTCCTCTGGTCCTAGACTCCCCCACTACAGGAAACATCCTCTCCACATCCACTCTCTCTGTGTCCTCTGGTCCTAGACTCCCCCACTACAGGAAACATCCACTCCACATCCACTCTCTCTGTGTCCTCTGGTCCTAGACTCCCTCAGTACAGGAAACAACCTCTCCACATCCACTCTATCTGTGTCCTCTGGTCCTAGACTCCCTCACTACAGGAAACAACCTCTCCACATCCACTCTATCTGTGTCCTCTGGTCCTAGACTCCCCCACTACAGGAAACATCCTCTCCACATCCACTCTATCTGTGTCCTCTGGTCCTAGACTCCCCCACTATAGGAAACATCCTCTCCACATCCACTCTATCTGTGTCCTCTGGTCCTAGACTCCCCCACCACAGGAAACATCCTCTCCACATCCATTCTCTCTGTGTCCTCTGGTCCTAGACTCCCCACTATAGGAAACATCCTCTCCACATCCACTCTATCTGTGTCCTCTACTCCTAGACTCACCCACTGCAGGAAACATCCTCTCCACTTCCACTCTATCAGCGTCCTCTGGTCCTAGACTCCCCCACTACAGGAAACATCCTCTCCACATCCACTCTATCTGTGTCCTCTGGTCCTAGACTCACCCACTACAGGAAACATCCTCTCCACATCCACTCTATCTGTGTCCTCTGGTCCTAGACTCCCCCACTACAGGAAACATCCTCTCCACATCCACTCTATGTGTGTCCTCTGGTCCTAGACTCCCCCACTACAGGAAACATCCTCTCCACATCCACTCTATCTGTGTCCTCTGGTCCGAGACTCCCCCACTACAGGAAACATCCTCTCCACATCCACTCTATCTGTGTTCTCAGGTCCTAGACTCCCCCACTATAGGAAACATCCTCTCCACATCCACTCTATCTGTGTCCTCTGGTCCTAGACTCCCCCACTACAGGAAACATCCTCTCCGCATCCACTCTATCTGTGTCCTCTGGTCCTAGACTCCCCCACTGCAGGAAACATCCTCTCCACATCCACTCTATCTGTGTCCTCTGGTCCTAGACTCCCCCACTACTGGAAACATCCTCTCCACATCCACTCTATGTGTGTCCTCTGGTCCTAGACCCCCACTACAGGAAACATCCTCTCCGCATCCACTCTATCTGTGTCCTCTGGTCCTAGACTCCCCCACTGCAGGAAACATCCTCTCCACATCCACTCTCTCTGTGTCCTCTGGTCCTAGACTCCCCCACTACAGGAAACATCCTCTCCACATCCACTCTATCTGTGTCCTCTGGTCCTAGACTCACCCACTACAGGAAACATCCTCTCCACATCCACTCTATCTGTGTTCTCTGGTCCTAGACTCCCCCACTACAGGAAACATCCTCTCCACATCCACTCTATCTGTGTCCTCTGGTCCTAGACTCCCCCACCACAGGAAACATCCTCTCCACATCCACTCTATCTGTGTCCTCTGGTCCTAGACTCCCCCACTACAGGAAACATCCTCTCCACATCCACTCTCTTTGTGTCCTCTGGTCCTAGTCTCCCCCACTACAGGAAACTTCCTCTCCACATCCACTCTCTCTGTGTCCTCTGGTCCTAGACTCCCCCACAACAGGAAACATCCTCTCCACATCCACTCTATCTGTGTCCTCTGGTCCTAGACTCCCCCACTACAGAAAACATCCTCTCCACATCCACTCTATCTGTGTCCTCTGGTCCTAGACTCCCCCACGACAGGAAACATCCTCTCCACATCCACTCTATCTGTGTCCTCTGGTCCTAGACTCCCCCACTATAGGAAACATCCTCTCCACATCCACTCTGTCTTTGTCCTCTGGTCCTAGACTCCCCCACTACAGGAAACATCCTCTCCACATCCACTCTATCTGTATCCTCTGGTCCTAGACTCCCCCACTACAGGAAACATCCTCTCCACATCCACTCTATCTGTGTCCTCTGGTCCTAGACTCCCCCACTACAGGAAACATCCTCTCCACATCCAATCTATCTGTGTCCTCTGGTCCTAGACTCCCCCACTACAGGAAACATCCTCTCCACATCCACTCTCTCTGTCCTCTGGTCCTAGACTCCCCCACTACAGGAAACATCCTCTCCACATCCACTCTATCTGTGTCCTCTGGTCCTAGACTCCCCCACTACAGGAAACATCCTCTCCACATCCACTCTCTCTGTGTCCTCTGGTCCTAGACTCCCCCACAACAGGAAACATCCTCTCCACATCCACTCTCTCTGTGTCCTCTGGTCCTAGACTCCCCCACTACAGGAAACATCCTCTCCACATCCACTCTCTCTGTGTCCTCTGGTCCTAGACTCCCCCACTACAGGAAACATCCACTCCACATCCACTCTCTCTGTGTCCTCTGGTCCTAGACTCCCTCAGTACAGGAAACAACCTCTCCACATCCACTCTATCTGTGTCCTCTGGTCCTAGACTCCCTCACTACAGGAAACAACCTCTCCACATCCACTCTATCTGTGTCCTCTGGTCCTAGACTCCCCCACTACAGGAAACATCCTCTCCACATCCACTCTATCTGTGTCCTCTGGTCCTAGACTCCCCCACTATAGGAAACATCCTCTCCACATCCACTCTATCTGTGTCCTCTGGTCCTAGACTCCCCCACCACAGGAAACATCCTCTCCACATCCACTCTATCTGTGTCCTCTGGTCCTAGACTCCCCCACTACAGGAAACATCCTCTCCACATCCACTCTCTTTGTGTCCTCTGGTCCTAGACTCCCCCACTACAGGAAACTTCCTCTCCACATCCATTGTCTCTGTGTCCTCTGGTCCTAGACTCCCCACTATAGGAAACATCCTCTCCACATCCACTCTATCTGTGTCCTCTACTCCTAGACTCACCCACTGCAGGAAACATCCTCTCCACTTCCACTCTATCAGCGTCCTCTGGTCCTAGACTCCCCCACTACAGGAAACATCCTCTCCACATCCACTCTATCTGTGTCCTCTGGTCCTAGACTCACCCACTACAGGAAACATCCTCTCCACATCCACTCTATCTGTGTCCTCTGGTCCTAGACTCCCCCACTACAGGAAACATCCTCTCCACATCCACTCTATGTGTGTCCTCTGGTCCTAGACTCCCCCACTACAGGAAACATCCTCTCCACATCCACTCTATCTGTGTCCTCTGGTCCGAGACTCCCCCACTACAGGAAACATCCTCTCCACATCCACTCTATCTGTGTTCTCAGGTCCTAGACTCCCCCACTATAGGAAACATCCTCTCCACATCCACTCTATCTGTGTCCTCTGGTCCTAGACTCCCCCACTACAGGAAACATCCTCTCCGCATCCACTCTATCTGTGTCCTCTGGTCCTAGACTCCCCCACTGCAGGAAACATCCTCTCCACATCCACTCTATCTGTGTCCTCTGGTCCTAGACTCCCCCACTACTGGAAACATCCTCTCCACATCCACTCTATGTGTGTCCTCTGGTCCTAGACTCCCCCACTACAGGAAACATCCTCTCCGCATCCACTCTGTCTTTGTCCTCTGGTCCTAGACTCCCCCACTACAGGAAACATCCTCTCCACATCCACTCTATCTGTATCCTCTGGTCCTAGACTCCCCCACTACAGGAAACATCCTCTCCACATCCACTCTATCTGTGTCCTCTGGTCCTAGACTCCCCCACTACAGGAAACATCCTCTCCACATCCAATCTATCTGTGTCCTCTGGTCCTAGACTCCCCCACTACAGGAAACATCCTCTCCACATCCACTCTCTCTGTCCTCTGGTCCTAGACTCCCCCACTACAGGAAACATCCTCTCCACATCCACTCTATCTGTGTCCTCTGGTCCTAGACTCCCCCACTACAGGAAACATCCTCTCCACATCCACTCTCTCTGTGTCCTCTGGTCCTAGACTCCCCCACAACAGGAAACATCCTCTCCACATCCACTCTCTCTGTGTCCTCTGGTCCTAGACTCCCCCACTACAGGAAACATCCTCTCCACATCCACTCTCTCTGTGTCCTCTGGTCCTAGACTCCCCCACTACAGGAAACATCCACTCCACATCCACTCTCTCTGTGTCCTCTGGTCCTAGACTCCCTCAGTACAGGAAACAACCTCTCCACATCCACTCTATCTGTGTCCTCTGGTCCTAGACTCCCTCACTACAGGAAACAACCTCTCCACATCCACTCTATCTGTGTCCTCTGGTCCTAGACTCCCCCACTACAGGAAACATCCTCTCCACATCCACTCTATCTGTGTCCTCTGGTCCTAGACTCCCCCACTATAGGAAACATCCTCTCCACATCCACTCTATCTGTGTCCTCTGGTCCTAGACTCCCCCACCACAGGAAACATCCTCTCCACATCCACTCTATCTGTGTCCTCTGGTCCTAGACTCCCCCACTACAGGAAACATCCTCTCCACATCCACTCTCTTTGTGTCCTCTGGTCCTAGACTCCCCCACTACAGGAAACTTCCTCTCCACATCCATTCTCTCTGTGTCCTCTGGTCCTAGACTCCCCACTATAGGAAACATCCTCTCCACATCCACTCTATCTGTGTCCTCTACTCCTAGACTCACCCACTGCAGGAAACATCCTCTCCACTTCCACTCTATCAGCGTCCTCTGGTCCTAGACTCCCCCACTACAGGAAACATCCTCTCCACATCCACTCTATCTGTGTCCTCTGGTCCTAGACTCACCCACTACAGGAAACATCCTCTCCACATCCACTCTATCTGTGTCCTCTGGTCCTAGACTCCCCCACTACAGGAAACATCCTCTCCACATCCACTCTATGTGTGTCCTCTGGTCCTAGACTCCCCCACTACAGGAAACATCCTCTCCACATCCACTCTATCTGTGTCCTCTGGTCCGAGACTCCCCCACTACATGAAACATCCTCTCCACATCCACTCTATCTGTGTTCTCAGGTCCTAGACTCCCCCACTATAGGAAACATCCTCTCCACATCCACTCTATCTGTGTCCTCTGGTCCTAGACTCCCCCACTACAGGAAACATCCTCTCCGCATCCACTCTATCTGTGTCCTCTGGTCCTAGACTCCCCCACTGCAGGAAACATCCTCTCCACATCCACTCTATCTGTGTCCTCTGGTCCTAGACTCCCCCACTACTGGAAACATCCTCTCCACATCCACTCTATGTGTGTCCTCTGGTCCTAGACTCCCCCACTACAGGAAACATCCTCTCCGCATCCACTCCATCTGTGTCCTCTGGTCCTAGACTCCCCCACTGCAGGAAACATCCTCTCCACATCCACTCTATCTGTGTCCTCTGGTCCTAGACTCCCCCACTACAGGAAACATCCTCTCCACATCCACTCTATGTGTGTCCTCTGGTCCTAGACTCCCCCACTACAGGAAACATCCTCTCCACATCCACTCTATCTGTGTCCTCTGGTCCTAGACTCACCCACTACAGGAAACATCCTCTCCACATCCACTCTATCTGTGTCCTCTGGTCCTAGACTCCCCCACTACAGGAAACATCCTCTCCACATCTACTCTATGTGTGTCCTCTGGTCCTAGACTCCCCCACTACAGGAAACATCCTCTCCACATCCACTCTATCTGTGTCCTCTGGTGCGAGACTCCCCCACTACAGGAAACATCCACTCCACATCCACTCTATCTGTGTTCTCTGGTCCTAGACTCCCCCACTACAGGAAACATCCTCTCCACATCCACTCTATCTGTGTCCTCTGGTCCTAGACTCTCCCACTGCAGGAAACATCCTCTCCACATCCACTCTCTCTGTGTCCTCTGGTCCTAGACTCCCCCACTACAGGAAACATCCTCTCCACAACCACTCTATCTGTGTCCTCTGGTCCTAGACTCCGCCACTACAGGAAACATCCTCTCCACATCCACTCTATCTGTGTCCTCTGGTCCTAGACTCCACCACTGCAGGAAACATCCTCTCCACGTCCACTCTCTCTGTGTCCTCTGGTCCTAGACTCCCCCACTACAGGAAACATCCTCTCCACATCCACTCTATCTGTGTCCTCTGGTCCTAGACTCCCCGACTACAGGAAACATCCTCTCCACATCCACTCAATCTGTGTCCTCTGGTCCTAGACTCCCCCACTATAGGAAACATCCTCTCCACATCCACTCTATCTGTGCCCTCTGGTCCTAGACTCCCCCACTGCAGGAAACATCCTCTCCACATCCACTCTATCTGTGTCCTCTGGTCCTAGACTCCCCCACTACAGGAAACATCCTCTCCACATCCACTCTATCTGTGTCCTCTGGTCCTAGACTCCCCCACTGCAGGAAACATCCTCTCCACATCCACTCTCTCTGTGTCCTCTGGTCCTAGACTCCCCCACTACAGGAAACATCCTCTCCACATCCACTCTATCTGTGTCCTCTGGTCCTAGACTCCCCGACTATAGGAAACATCCTCTCCACATCCACTCTATCTGTGCCCTCTGGTCCTAGACTCCCCCACTACAGGAAACATCCTCTCCACATCCACTCTCTCTGTGTCCTCTGGTCCTAGACTCCCTCAGTACAGGAAACAACCTCTCCACATCCACTCTATCTGTGTCCTCTGGTCCTAGACTCCCTCACTACAGGAAACAACCTCTCCACATCCACTCTATCTGTGTCCTCTGGTCCTAGACTCCCCCACTACAGGAAACATCCTCTCCACATCCACTCTATCTGTGTCCTCTGGTCCTAGACTCCCCCACCACAGGAAACATCCTCTCCACATCCACTCTATCTGTGTCCTCTGGTCCTAGACTCCCCCACTACAGGAAACATCCTCTCCACATCCACTCTCTTTGTGTCCTCTGGTCCTAGTCTCCCCCACTACAGGAAACTTCCTCTCCACATCCACTCTCTCTGTGTCCTCTGGTCCTAGACTCCCCCACAACAGGAAACATCCTCTCCACATCCACTCTATCTGTGTCCTCTGGTCCTAGACTCCCCCACTACAGAAAACATCCTCTCCACATCCACTCTATCTGTGTCCTCTGGTCCTAGACTCCCCCACGACAGGAAACATCCTCTCCACATCCACTCTATCTGTGTCCTCTGGTCCTAGACTCCCCCACTATAGGAAACATCCTCTCCACATCCACTCTGTCTTTGTCCTCTGGTCCTAGACTCCCCCACTACAGGAAACATCCTCTCCACATCCACTCTATCTGTGTCCTCTGGTCCTAGACTCCCCTACTATAGGAAACATCCTCTCCACATCCACTCTATCTGTATCCTCTGGTCCTAGACTCCCCCACTACAGGAAACATCCTCTCCACATCCACTCTATCTGTGTCCTCTGGTCCTAGACTCCCCCACTACAGGAAACATCCTCTCCACATCCAATCTATCTGTGTCCTCTGGTCCTAGACTCCCCCACTACAGGAAACATCCTCTCCACATCCACTCTCTCTGTCCTCTGGTCCTAGACTCCCCCACTACAGGAAACATCCTCTCCACATCCACTCTGTCTGTGTCCTCTGGTCCTAGACTCCCCCACTACAGGAAACATCCTCTCCACATCCACTCTCTCTGTGTCCTCTGGTCCTAGACTCCCTCAGTACAGGAAACAACCTCTCCACATCCACTCTATCTGTGTCCTCTGGTCCTAGACTTCCTCACTACAGGAAACAACCTCTCCACATCCACTCTATCTGTGTCCTCTGGTCCTAGACTCCCCCACTACAGGAAACATCCTCTCCACATCCACTCTATCTGTGTCCTCTGGTCCTAGACTCCCCCACTACAGGAAACATCCTCTCCACATCCATTCTCTCTGTGTCCTCTGGTCCTAGACTCCCCCACGACAGGAAACATCCTCTCCACATCCACTCTATCTGTGTCCTCTGGTCCTAGACTCCCCCACTATAGGAAACATCCTCTCCACATCCACTCTATCTGTGTCCTCTGGTCCTAGACTCCCCCACTACAGGAAACATCCTCTCCACATCCACTCTATCTGTGTCCTCTGGTCCTAGACTTCCCCACTACAGGAAACATCCTCTCCACATCCAATCTATCTGTGTCCTCTGGTCCTAGACTCCCCCACTACAGGAAACATCCTCTCCACATCCACTCTATCAGGTCCCTCTGGTCCTAGACTCACCCACTACAGGAAACATCCTCTCAACATCCACTCTATCTGTGTCCTCTGGTCCTAGACTCCCCCACTACAGGAAACATCCTCTCCACATCCACTCTGTCTGTGTCCTCTGGTCCTAGACTCCCCCACTACAGGAAACATCCTCTCCACATCCACTCTATCTGTGTCCGAGGTGACTTTTTCCCGAGGGAGGGTGGAAAAGGGGAATAATTTCTCCGGAGATCAGAGGAAAGCATCAGCGGTTTTACACAGAGAGCGGTGGGTGTGTGACAGGTGCAGTGGTAGAGACAGGTAAATGAGGGACAGACGGGTGATCAATCAGACAGAGGGATCAGCAATTGGTTCTCAATGAATCTCACTCAGGCTGGGGTGGGGAGGATTACTCACCGCCAGTCCCAGTCTGCACATCGGGCTGCTTGTCCATCTCCCGAATCAGGTTCTGGGCCAGATTCTCCAGTTCCTGCACGTCCCTGTAGCTGAGGGGGGAGGCTCTCTCCGCTTCCCCAGCCGGGCGGGCAAGCTGTAACAGAGATTCACTCTGTAACAAAGGCAGTTGTGTGAGGTAACAAGGGGAGTGTGTGATGGAACGGTGTGGAGGGAGATTCACTCTGTGTCTGACCCCGGGAGTGTGTGATGGGACGGTTTGGAGGGAGATTCACTCTGTCTGACCCTGGGACTGTGTGATGGGACGGTGTGGAGGGAGATTCACTCTGTCTGAACCTGGGACTGTGTGATGGGACGGTGTGGAGGGAGATTCACTCCGTGTCTGACCCCGGGAGTGTGTGATGGGACGGTGTGGAGGGAGATTCACTCTGTGTCTGACCCCCGGGAGTGTGTGATGGGATGGTGAGGAGGGAGATTCACTCTGTCTGAACCTGGGACTGTGTGATGGACGGTGTGGAGGGAGATTCACCCTGTGTCTGACCCCGGATTGTGTGATGGGGTGGTGTGGAGGGAGATTCACTCCCTGTCTGACCCCGGGAGTGTGTGATGGGACGGTGCGGGGGGAGATTCACTCTGTGTCTGACCCCGGGAGTGTGTGATGGGACGGTATGGAGGGAGATTCACTCTGTGTCTGACCCCGGGAGTGTGTGATGGGACGGTGTGGAGGGAGATTCACTCTATGTCTGACTCCGGGAGTGTGTGAGGGGACGGTGTGGAGGGAGATTCACTCCGTGTCTGACCCGGGAGTGTGTGATGGGACGGTGTGGAGGGAGATTCACTCTGTGTCTGACCCCGGGAGTGTGTGATGGACGGTGTGGAGGGAGATTCACTCTGTGTCTGACCCCGGGAGTGTGTGATGGGACGGTGCGGAGGGAGATTCACTCTGTGTCTGACCCGGGAGTGTGTGATGGGACGGTGCGGAGGAGATTCACTCTGTGTCTGACCCCGGGAGTGTGTGATGGGACGGTGCGGAGGGAGATTCACTCTGTGTCTGACCCCGGGAGTGTGTGATGGGACGGTGTGGAGGGAGATTCACTCTGTGTCTGACCCGGGAGTGTGTGATGGGACGGTGTGAGGGAGATTCACTCTGTGTCTGACCCCGGGAGTGTGTGATGGGACGGTGTTGAAGGAGATTCACTCTGTGTCTGACCCCAGGAGTTTGTGATGGGACGGTGTGGAGGGAGATTCACTCTGTGTCTGACCCCGGGAGTGTGTGATGGGACGGTGTGGAGGGAGATTCACTCTGTGTCTGACCCGGGAGAGTGTGATGGGACGGTGTGGAGGGAGATTCACTCTGTGTCTGACCCCGGGAGAGTGTGATGGGACGGTGTGGAGGGAGATTCACTCTGTCTGACCCCGGGAGTGTGTGATGGGACGGTGTGGAGGGAGATTCACTCTGTGTCTGACCCCGGGAGTGTGCGATGGGACGGTGTGGAGGGAGATTCACGCTGTGTCTGACCCCAGGAGAGTGTGATGGGACGGTGTGGAGGGAGATTCACTCTGTGTCTGACCCCGGGAGTGTGTGATGGACGGTGTGGAGGAGATTCACGCTGTGTCTGACCCCAGGAGAGTGTGATGGGACGGTGTGGAGGGAGATTCACTCTGTGTCTGACCCCGGGAGTGTGTGCGGAGGGAGATATATTTCACCTACCTCAGCGGGGTCCTCTTCCTCGGTGTCTGGGAGACCTGACGGACTCCCTCTTGCTCTTTTAAGACGGGCGTGGGGACTTTTGGTAAGACCTGTGTCTTGGGGTGGGGCGCCTGTGGTTTGGGGGCCTTGGCAGGCGGGAACGCTGTGGTCCGGAGGCCGAACTTGGCTCCAGGGCCCTGAGTGGACGAAGCCGAGTGAGGGGCCGTTCCCGAAGGAGGGGCCGTTCCTGAAGGAGGGGCCGTTCCTGAAGGAGGGGCCGTTCCCGAAGGAGGGGCCGTTCCCGAAGGAGGGGCCGTTCCTGAAGGAGGGGCCATTACCAAAAGAGGGGGTTTACTGCTCAGAGTAAATCCGGACTGGATGCTGACCTGCAACGGTGAGGGGAGGAGGTCAGTCTCAATTACCCCACTCCTCCCCCTATGCCCCTCGCTGTCTCCGTCACCCCTCACTCCCCACACCCTTCCCCGTCACCCCCTTCCTCTCCTACACACCTCCCCATCTCCGACACCCCCTCCCTCTCCTACACCCCTCCCCGTCTCCCTCACCCCCTTCCTCTCCTACACCCCTCCCCGTCTCCGTCACCCCCTCCCTCCCCTACACCCCTCCCCGTCTCCGTCACCCCCCTCCCTCCCCACACCCCTCCCCGTCTCCCTCACCCCCTTCCTCTCCTACAACCCCCTCCCCGTCTCCGTCACCCCCTCCCTCCCCTACACCCCTCCCCGTCTCCCTCACCCCCTCCCTCCCCCACACCCCTCCCCGTCTCCGTCACCCCCTCCCTCCCCTACACCCCTCCCTATCTCCGTCACCCCCTCCCCTCCCCTACACCCCTCCCTGTCTCCATCACCCTCTCCCTCTCCTACACCCCTCCCCATCTCCCTCACCCCCTCCCTCCCCTACACCCCTCCCCATCTCCGACACCCCCTCCCTCCCCTACATCCCTCCCCGTCTCCGTCACCCCTTCCCTCCCACACCTTTCCCCCTCCATCCACCCCCTAACTCCCCTACACCCCTCCCTGTCTCCCTCACCCCTCCCTCCCCACACCCTTCCCCGTCACCCCCTTCCTCTCCTACACACATCCCCATCTCTGACACCCCCTCCCTCCCCTCCACCCCCTCCCCGTCTCCGTCACCCCCTCCCTCTCCTACACCCCTCTCCGTCTCCGTCACCCCCTCACTCCCCTACACCCCTCCCTGTCTCCGTCACCCCCTCCCTCCCCTACACCCCTCCCCGTCTCCGTCACCCCTCACTCCCTACACCCCTCCCCATCTCCGACACCCCCTCCCTCCCCTCCACCCCTCCCCGTCTCCGTCACCCCCCTCCCTCTCCTACACCCCTCCCCATCTCCCTCACCCCCTCCCTCCCCTAAACCCCTCCCTAACTCCGTCACCACCTCCCTACCCCACACCCCTCCCCGTCTCCGTCACCCCTCCCTCCGCTACACCCCTCCCCGTCTCCGTCACCCCTTCCCTCCCATACACCCCTCCCTCCCCTACACCCCTCCCCGTCTCCCTCACACCCTACTCTCCCCTACACCCCTCCCCGTCACCGTCACCCCCTCCCTCCCCTACACCCCTCCCCGTCTCCCTCACCCCCTCCCCTCCCCTACACCCCTCCCCATCTCAGTCACCGCTCCCTCCCCTACACCCCTCCCTGTCTCCACCCCCTCCCTCCCCTACTCCCTCCCCGTCTCCGTCACCTCCTCCCTCCCCTACACCCCTCCCCGTCTCAGTCACCCCCTCCCTTACACCCCTCCCTCCCCCTCCCTCACCCCCTCACTCCCCTACACCCCTCCCCGTCTCCGTCACCCCTCCCCCCCCTACACCTCCCCCTCCATCACCCCCTACCTCCCCTACACCCCTCCCTGTCTCCCTCACCCCCTCCCTCCCCTACACCCCTCCCCGTCTCAGTCACCCCTTCCCCCCCACAACCCTCCCCCTCCATCACCCCCTCCCTCCCCTACACCGCTCCCCGTCTCCGTCACCCCCTCCCTCCCCCACACCCCTCCCCGTCTCCGTCACCCCCTCCCTCCCCTACACCCCTCCACGTCTCCATCACCCAATCCCCCCACACCCCTCCCCGTCTCCATCACCCCTCCCTCCCCTACACCCTCCCCGTCTCCCTCACCCCCTCCCTCCCCACACCCCTCCCCGTCTCCCGTCACCCCCTCCCTCCCCTACACCCCTCCCCGTCACCCTCACCCCTTCCCTCCCCTACACCTCCCCGTCTCCGTCACCCCTCCCTCCCTACACACCTCCCGCTCCGTCAACCCCTCCCTCCCCTACACCCCTCCCCGTCTCCGTCACCCCCTCCCTCCCCGTCACCCCCTCCCTCCCCTACACACCTCCCCGTCTCCGTCACCCCTCCCCATCTCCATCACCCCCCTCCCTCCCCTACACCCCTCCCCGTCTCCGTCACCCCTCCCTCCCCTACACCCCTCCCCATCTCCCTCACCCCCTCCCTCCCCTACACCGCTCCCCGTCTCCGTCACCCCCTCCCTCCCCTACACCGCTCCCCGTCTCCGTCACCCCCTCCCTCCCCTACCACCCCTCCCGTCTCAGTCAACCCCTCCCTCCCCTACACCCCTCCCCGTCTCCGTCACCCCTCCCTCCCCCTACACACCTCCCCGTCTCCGTCACCCCTCCCTCCCCTACACCCCTCCCCCATCTCCATCACCCCCTCCACCCCACACCCTCCCCGTCTCCGTCACCCCCTCCCTCCCCTACACCCCTCCCCGTCTCCGTCACCCCCTCCCTCCCCTACACCGCTCCCGTCTCCGTCACCCCTCCTCCCTCCCCTACACACCTCCCCGTCTCCGTCACCCCCTCCCTCCCCTACACCCCTCCCCGTCTCCGTCACCCCCTCCCTCCCCTACACCCTCCCCGTCTCCCTCACCCCCTCCCTCCCCTACACCCCTCCCCGTCTCCGTCACCCCCTCCCTCCCCTACACCCCCTCCCCGTCACCGTCACCCCTCCCTCCCCTACACCCCTCCCCGTCTCCCTCACCCCCTCCCTCCCCTACACCCCTCCCCGTCTCCGTCACCACCTCCCTCCCCCACACCCCTCCCTCCCCTACACCCTTCCCTGTCTCCACCCCCTCCCTCCCCTACTCCTCCCCGTCTCCGTCACCTCCTCCCTCCCTACACCCCACCCCGTCTCAGTCACCCCCTCCCTTACACCCCTCCCTCCCCGTCTCCCTCACCCCCTCTCTCCCCTACACCCCTCCCCGTCTCCGTCACCCTTCCCCCCCACACCCCTCCCCCTCCCACCCCTACCTCCCCTACACCCCTCCCTGTCTCCCTCACCCCCTCCCTCCCCTACACCCCTCCCGTCTCAGTCACCCCTTCCCCCCCACAACCCTCCCCCTCCATCACCCCCTCCCTCCCCTACACCCCTCCCCGTCTCCATCACCCCCTCCCTCCCCTACACACCTCCCCGTCTCCGTCAACCCCTCCCTCCCCTACAACCCCTCCCCGTCTCCGTCACCCCCTTCCCTCCCCTACACCCCTCCCCGTCTCCGTCACCCCCTCCCTCCCCTACACCCCTCCCCGTCTCCCTCACCCCCTCCCTCCCCTACACCCCTCCCCGTCTCCGTCACCCCCTCCCTCCCCTACACCCCTCCCCGTCTCCGTCACCCCCTCCCTCCCCCACAACCCTCCCCGTCTCCGTCACCCCCTCCTCCCCTACACCCCTCCCCGTCCTCCGTCACCCCCATACCTCCCCTACACCCCTACCCGTCTCCGTCACCCCCTCCCTCCCCCACACCCCTCCCCATCTCCATCACCCCTCCCTCCCCTACTCCCTCCCGTCTCCGTCACCTCCACCCTCCCCTACACCCCTCCCCGTCTCAGTCAACCCCTCCCTTACACCCCTCCTCCCCGTCTCCCTCACCCCCTCCCTCCTACACCCCTCCTCCCGTCTCTGTCACCCCTTCCCCCTCACACCCCTCCCCCTCTATCACCCCCTACCTCCCCTACACCCCTCCCCGTCTCCCTCACCCCCTTCCTCTCCTACACCCCTCCCCGTCTCCGTCACCCCCCTCCCTCCCCTACACCCCTCCCCGTCTCCGTCACCACCTCCCTCTCCTACACCCCTCCCCGTCTCCGTCACCCCTCCCTCCCCTACACCCCTCCCCGTCTCCGTCACCCCCTCCCTCCCCACACCCCTCCCCGTCTCCGTCACCCCTCCCTCCCCACACCCCTCCCCGTCTCCCTCACCCCCCTTCCTCTCCTACACACCCCTCCCCGTCTCCGTCACCCCCTCCCTCCCCTACACCCCTCCCCGTCTCCTCACCCCACCCTCCCCTACACCCCTCCCCGTCTCCGTCACCCCCTCCCTCCCCTACACCCCTCCCCGTCTCCCTCACCCCTTCCCTCCCCCTACACCTCCCCGTCTCCGTCACCCCCTCCCTCCCCTACACACCTCCCGTCTCCGTCAACCCCTCCCTCCCCTACACCCCTCCCCGTCTCCGTCACCCCCTCCCTCCCCTACAC